>NC_083422.1:27309077-27609077 GCF_020745735.1 Hemiscyllium ocellatum | reverse complement strand
AGAAATGATGAATGGAACATGACAAGCTGTGGAAGAAATTAAGCAGTAAGTTGATTCTACATGTTTTTTTTCCAAAAAAATGGAAAACATTATTAAAATAAACATCTATTAATATCTGCAGCATACACCCTTCAATAGGCCTTTGTTGCCATGAATCACGCTTTTTTTAAAGTGTTTGGGGATTAAATATTGCGAACTTGAAATGACTGAGGAAGGATTCCCTTATGGATTTATTTAGAGACTGAGTAGCTGTTTACACTCAGAAGGTCAATACTTTCAATTTATGAAAAAACAATTCATAGCAAGCTTGCCTGTCACTTAATTTTCTCTCCTATAATGTAAAATTAAAATATTAATTTTGCATTCATTCATTGCATGTGTGGGAGTTATTGGTGAACTAAATAACTATTGTATGGTATGAAACATTGAAATAATTTCTTTAAACATAACACTTTTGCACATAGATATTTTCTTGAACATGCTGTTGATTGAGTCTGTTAACATTTAATTTCCATGAATTTCCTGACAAAAACGTGTTCACTGCATGTTGGATGTAGGGAGTGGAAAATTATGAAAGGCTAGAACAAGTTAAAGCTAGCCTGTGCTAGTCAAACATCACCCTTTAAAGAGGAGATGCATTTTGGCTGCAATGGGCACTACAAGTAATTGTAAAAGTTAATTTACCAGAAAAGTGAAAGAGGGTGGCACAGCATGGCAAGAAAATGGAGTTTCAAGGGTTTCCAACACAGCAGGCCTTGATCAAGGAGATGCAGAGGTAGACAGATTGTGCAGGGACAATGACATAATGACATGAACTGTTGACTTTGGATGCTTATTTCAGAGTTCAATTCCCATTGAAAACAGTTTAAATCAAAGCTTTTGTAATCCTTGTAAATAGAAAGAATTTTACATGGTTATGTTCAAGACAGAGACTGGGGATTTTGGAGGATCACGGGAATTAAGAGTAATATTAACCACAGTTGAGGTAGAAGATCAGTAATAATTACGTTGTCTCATGAATATTTGGAGGTGCTGGTGTTGGACTGGGGTGGACAAAGTTTAAAATCACACAGCACCAGGTTATAGTCCAACGGGCAACTACAGGACAGGCAACACCGCAAAGTGGCCGAGCAGAGACTGATAGCCAAACTTGTTACCCACCGGGATGGCTTCAACTGGGACCTTGGGTTCATGTCACGCTACAAGTGATCCCACTGCACTATACATTCTTTCACACATATGCACACGTGTGCGCGCGCGCGCGCGCACACACACACACACACAGACCCAAACTCTCATGCAGATCCTCTCTCATACCCAAGCTCTCGCTCATACTCTCACACATATACCCCCCACACTCACATCCCCACACGCACCCTCTCATAGACTTATGCCCCATTACACTCACACACAGACAAACACACACTCTCTCACACTCACCCCCGCACATGCACACACTCACTCGGTCTCCCCTGCACACACAGTTTGTGGGGTGAATTTGTACCTCAGAATTACATTTTATTTTGCTCAAAAACTGCATAAATCCATGTAAGATTCTGTAAATTCCACTTTAGAAATAGATTCAGTCTCACCTAACATTGGGATAAAGACAGACTGACTTTAATCCCACACCTTCAATGCATTGTCTGAGCTGACTTGGCACCTATTGTTAAAGGTATCTTGAGAATATAACTTTTAAAAAGTTCTGGAATTTACATTTGAAGAAACCGAAACTAATATGATCATTCTAAAAGATGAAAGACTTAAGCTAAATTTGTTTAATAGTGCATTCCATGACACCGCAATCCTGCTGCTTTAAATTCAGAGTCTCATGATTCTGCTCCACAACTACCTGATGAAGAAGCAGCGCTTCAAAAGCTAGTGCTTCCAAAGAAACTTGTTGGACCATGATTTGGTGTTGTGTGATTATTAACGTTGTATAGTGAAGAAGGTGTGAAGGACCAAATGGCCTTTGCTGACTCATATTTCTTCTAGTAAAAAGTGAGGTCTGCAGATGCTGGAGATCAGAGCTGAAAATGTGTTGCTGGTTAAAGCACAGCAGGTTAGGCAGCATCCAAGGAACAGGAAATTCGACGTTTCGGGCCAGAGCCCTTCATCAGGAATGAGCTCAGAAGGGCTCTGGCCCGAAACGTCGAATTTCCTGTTCCATGGATGCTGCCTAACCTGCTGTGCTTTAACCAGCAACACATTTTCAGCTCATATTTCTTCTACCCAGCTATCTTGTAAGCATGGTTGCAAGGAGATCAAAGCTGGTTACAGAATATTCAAGAATACTGGCAAATTTAACCATAAGGAAAAAAATCACAGAGTGCATTCGGGGTTGTTATGAGAACAGAAATCAGGCTACTTTAGATCCTAGTAATGTGCACGTTTAATAAATTATCTCAGAGCAAAAAGTCACCGAGGGAAGTGACCATAACATGTCATCATTTAGCACTGAGTTTGAGAGTGAGAAACTTGGGTTGGAAACAATTGTATTGAAGTTAAGTAAGAGTAATTATATAGGGATGAGAACAGACTGAACTGAAGTGGACTGTGAAAGGAGCATAGAAGAAAAAAATGCCGAGAAACGATGGCAAATGTTGAAGAGTATAGTTCATGACTCACAGCAAAGATATATTCCATTAAGGAAGGAGGATTCTGGAAGGAAATAAACCAACCATGGTTAACCAAGAAAGTTAAGGAAAATAGCAAAGCAAAAAAAAACGTACAATGTTCCAAAGATTAGACATAGCCTAGAGGATTAAGGAAGTCTAAAAGCCAACAAAAGATGATCAAATGAAATTACAAAGATGGAGAAAATAAACTATGAAGGCAAACCAGCAAGTAATATAGAAATGCAACAAGACTTTATTTAAATAAATAAATAAGGAAAAGAGAGGCCAAAATAAACATGGGAATGAAGCTGGGGAAATAATAATGGTGAGTAGGAAATGGCTGTGGAAGTGAATAAGTGTTTTGCAACAGCCTTCACAGTTGAGGACATGAATTGAACTCCAAAAATATTAAATAATCAAGGTGTTAAAGGAAGTGCTAAGGAGAATAGGTACCATAACTGTCACTCGAGAAAATCTACTAGGGAAACCCAGGGTGCTAAAGGCCGATAAGTTCCCTGGGCCTTATGGGTTACATCCTAGGGTTTTTAAAGGAGATAGTTACAGAGATAGTGAATGCGCTGGTCGTAATCTTCCAAGAATGCTTAGGTATCGAAAAAGTTTCAGAAGATTGGAAAGCTTCCATTATAACACTCTTTTTCAGGAAGGGAGAGGGACAAAAAAACAGAACTATAGGACAATTAGCTTAACATTTTCAATGGGAAAATATTAGAATCTACTATAAAGGATCTAAAAGTTGTGTATTTAGACACACATCATATAATCTGCAGAGTCACTGCTTCTGTTCCTTTGGCTTTATGGTCTTATTTCCTTATGTCTATCAACAACGGTTAGAGGTCATTTTTTCAAATTGTCACAAAGCAGTGGGACAGATAGTTGGAGGACAGATAGGGTAGGAGTCCAGGCCAAGCACTTGGACACAGTGGCTCAAGAAATCCAACGTGAGTGCACCTAGTCAGTGAATTGTTTTTTTTAATTCGTGCATCTCAAAACGTGACATTCTACCATGATCATCACTTAGTCTCACACACTACCAATCCATCACATTGCCATTACACCTCCACCAACAATCTCAATCTATTATGGCTTGTAACTAACATTCATGGCTGCACCTCACTTTAAATGCACACAATGTCTTGCTATTCTGATACTGTTTGAATCTATACAGTTTATCACACTGACAATGGAAGTGATACTTAGAAACACAGGTAAATAAACAAATTAATCCATCTACATTGCGGAGCAGAATGGTGTCTTACCTGTCTAATTATGCCAGTGTACTCAGATAGTCAATGGCAAAACTAGATTATTTGTGATATTCCAAGAACTGCAATACGGCCTGACAAACTCACTGCTTATGACCACTACATAAGCCACTGATTCTTTCTCTATTTTTTTTCTTTCTCCCACAAATTCCATGATTGTGTGCAAGTTAAAGCTGGTCACAAGAACATCAGAAGTGGATTATGCTGCTGATGATACATTAAAGGCAGCCAAATCTCACAAAATGAGTCCAAACTGGGTCAGAAACAAATCATGGAAATGGTGGTGTGGGGAACGAATGAAGGGAAAGCAGTCTGGCTCCAGCATTCTTGCAACTGCTAACATTGGTCACACTATGCTTATTCCACACTACTTACTCCTGTCCTTTAACTGGACGCTTTTCAACGCAGGGATCAAAAATCAACTAAACAACATCTGCTGTCTGGCAACACTGTACATTTATTCTGATGATGAATTGAAGGCAATTTGCAAACATTGCGAGTCATCAGCAGGGACACTTGGGAGCAACACTGTTAATGACCCACCTGAAAATGAATGCAACTATAAAGATCTGTGGCATCATAACAGGAAAGGGAAAGGAAGGAGGATGGTTTCTGCAAAGTTCATCTGATGTGACAGTGCAGATGTCATTCATGGAAGTGTGGGTGATGTTGTTAGCTGATATCTGATTTTGAATATAGGTGGAGATGTAGGCATTCCAATGATCTGAAAGTTAACCCTAAGCTAGATTGTTCCTAAAATAACAATTCTGAGACAATTACATCACTGGAAAAATATTCTGAAGTTATAAATATCATTATATCTCTGATAAACGTAAGTTTTAGTGCATCTTCTTTAGCCAGATGTTTAACAAGATCAAGGTTTAAGACCTTGGTGGTGCTTCTAGAAGTGCTGATAAATTCAACAATCACTTGGGCTTAAAATGCCTTCCATTGCTAATTTCAACTGACGAGGCATCAGCATACTGTCAGAAACACTAGTTCATACTCTATTTTACATGAAATTTAGAAAACAGCTGGAAATATAACTATCACATTTGGCATTCTTTCTTCCCAATAGAGGATTTGGGGATTATGCTTTATGGTTGTGTTTTAATTCAAGTGAATTCATATTACATCATAAAGAAAACACACAGCCTTCAGCCATCAATGATCTTTATTAATGCCAAGTGAGTTAGTTTGCAGAATATGCAATCTCACATTTGCTTTAGATGCGAGAACCCTCATCCTTTCCCCATATCCAGTGGACAAAATTAAATGGGACATTAAGCAATTTGCCATCATATCTCAGTTACCTAAGAAATATTTAAATCCATTATTATGTAGTTTAGTGTACTTGTGTAGGCACAGCTTGAGATGTCCACAAGGAATGTACATGAATTCCTCGGACAGAGGGGCAATTCAGTTGACAGACTGACAGGTAAATCTCTGCATTGAAAAATGTCTGCTTCCTGCAACAGCACTGATGTATGATAATGGTATGTTGATGGTTGAGGCTGAGTGACATGCCCCTGTGCCTTGTACCTGGAAGGTAAAATTGATAGAATTTAATTTTTACAGTCAGGGTCTGAAGGAAAGTTAGCCAAAAGCAAGTAGTTATGTGCTTTATTATTTTTACCTTTGTTTTCAAAGAAGAGAAAGTAAGATATAGCTGAGTAAAAGGTATTTATTGAAAGTATTATAATACATATTATAATTAATTATATTATAATAAATTATTGGATGATCAAATATCATTAGTGAGATAAAATTGCTCAACAATACATATCTGGTATTTTCTTTCCCAAAGTATTTCAAAATACTTCTTTAAAAAGTTTTGACTGGTACATATGAAGGCACAAACACATAACACCGTACCCAGTTCAAATTGTTAGGGCTCCATGATGCAATGTAATTGTATGATTAAACATTGCATAGTGTCAACTTATCCTAAGTGCTTTATGATCAGATTGCTGAAAGCTGTGATCAGCAGTACTATTCCAAAGAAATACTTATGCAGATTCAAAACTTGTAACAATGCTCCCTTTGTCAGATGAAACCAGTGTTGATCATGAACTAGTGACTAACAAAGGATTAAAATAGTTTTCTGGGCTCAAAGTTATTAGGTTGAGGAAAGGACAGATAAAATTGAATATTATTGTAATGGTTGCTTGAGTGATTTCTATTGAACCTTTAAGTTCAAAATTATTTTTATGATCATTGTGATAGGCTGTTACCAAAAGTAACATAATTTTGGACATTTTGAAATGATGAAGGCATTGGGTGGACAAGGATATCCATCTTCCATTAGGTCTTGGAGGCTATCTTATTTTTCTGAGTAATTTTGCCAATCTTTGCTTAATTCATTTCTTCTTTCTCAATTATGAAATGATTGAGTGTTCCCCAAGAACTAATGGAAGAACTAATCTTTTAACGTTCTTTTTGGCACCACAGGGTATGGGTTATGCTCACGTAGGGTGCACATCAGTATTCTGTTGAATATTCCTGCTAACTTTCTTTAAAATGACATGTTCAATACCACAGGCAGGTCATGGTTACAGCTGGTATGTGTTCTTGGTAATGAATGAGAATTACCATTCTGTCAATATGAAGCAACAATGCATTTGCCAGACATTGCTCAGTTAATCAAATACGTTCTGTAAATGCATCCAAGTCAGCCAGCTTGTGTCGCCTGACTTGACCTCAACTATTTGTCAATTACTAGAATTAGACTGATTGCTAAATTGCTTTTCTGAAAAATGAAACAACAAATCACAATCTGAAAACATAAACCAGGTTAGATCTAAACCCTTAGAAAACCAAACTCCTAACAGATTAATCTGTTAAAAGATTGTAACAGTAAAACAAACAAAAGACAGTGTAATAATTTTTACTTTAGAAACATATCCATTGCCATTTTTCATTCATTATCTGGTTAACCCTTATAATTTTAAAACTAACATATTATTGATATAATTTATGTTTTTCATTATTTTGTTTATCATTCACTTCTGGTACATATGAGAGATCTCACAGTCAACCTGTTAGCACCTCTCTATGTGCTTTTACTTTTCAAACAGTAAAAAAAAATTAGGAAACATGAAACATTTAATTGCTGATTGATTTTTAGCAAATCAAGCCTGGCTTGTGGCAAGGTATGTTTGTTACAATAGTTCAAATTGTCAGCTTATTACATGGACACCCAAACACATAAACCTCTCTATGGGTTAAATGCTATTGCCTTATGATAATTATCAATTTTATAAAATGATCATATACTTAAGGTGGATGCAATGGAAGTGATGACCATGTCTGGTGCAAGTCACAGATGCTGGAGAAGTTAAAAAAAAACAAAATGTTTTTCAAAGTTTAAAGGGCTTAGCTCTTCGAAGTTGACATTTCCACAGCCCATTTAAGGTCAGGAACCATCAACAATGTTGCTAATTCAGAAAAATCATCAGCCTCCTGGATGCACAGATGTCATGACTGGGTTCTGGGTGCTTTTGACAGATGAGAGTTGGAAATCTTGCAAATGCATACTACTGAATACAAAGGAACCTCAATTATCTGAAGGACACAAGTGGGGAGTATTTAGTATGGTTAATCAAATGCCAGATAATCAAATGCCGGATAACATTGTTTAGCCAAGCATTAGGACCTTGTGATCTTGCTAGATAATCCGATATTCAGATAATTCAATGCCGGATAATCAAGGTTCCTCTATATTTATTGACTATATACATTATTTATGTGATACAGTTTAGCAAGACTCCATTAGAACATTCTTCCCTCTGGTCCCAAATCCACATGATCTGACATCATCTGATATCAGTGATGATGCACTCCAACAGTGAACCGAATAGTGATTAACCTCTTGAGCTACAGTTCCTATGTCCTTTATTGCACCCATAAATCATTTCCACCTTTGTCCAATTCCAACTCTTTGTGTCAACTGTACACTCTCTGAATTATTTTCCTTGGAAGACACTGGCATCAACAAATGAGATCTCAGCTTCTTAACCAATATAGAAAGATGATGGAGAGAGATCTTCATTTTCTCTGCTTTCATTTACTTCTCCTTCCCTACTACTGAAGAAAAGTGAAGCTGTTACCTTGTTGCCGAATGAATGAAGCTCAATCATTTCTTGTGAACAGCCTGTGGATAATATTTCATGTGAATATAGTAGGAAGTTCTCTTTGTGTAGGTAGTGATTCTTCTTGTACATGCTCTTCAGTGTGTGTTTGTTCCTCAACAGGCAATTATACTTTTGAAATCATAGTCGGATATGCAGAATCACCAACAAACCAGTGAAGGATACTTGCAGATTCAGAGAAGTTACTCTCTCTGAACATCATCAGCACTCTCAGAGTCTTCAATGTAGTTTTTCTTAACTCCAAACCCAATTGAAAATTCGGTAATATCAGGCATTTGTTCTACAACAGCTAGCTTGGCAATACAAATAACTTCTAAGTATTTCACATTTCTCTCATTTATATGAAAATCATACTGATCATTCTGAGAAAAGACATCAGGGCTGAACTCACCCATACTGCCTAAAAGAGAAAAGCATATTTTTCTTTGAATACTTAACTACAATCTTTTAATTTTTGTGACTCTGTCAGGAAATAACACATTGATGGTGAGTAGTGGATTCTAACCATATCGCTGCATATTTTATGATCAGGTGAGGCAGACTTGATTCACTCTCAATCCTTGTTTTTTGTATTTTCATGTGTAAATATTATGATACTTTGTGAATATAAAACAAAATCAAATGTAGAAACTGAATTGTAGAGGTTATTAATTCTGATTAAGTAAATACGTGAAAAGAATATCTGATCCATGTTGATTTAAATGTTAATACCTCATAATACATTTATTTATATCTGGAGTGAGGCTGTATATATTTCTGTCTGTAAGACCATCATTGATTCCATTTCAAACTTTTGTGCTGCTTTTAACATATCTGTCATTACAAACCTATACAGAGTGTTGGATAGAAACAGCATACATGAGTGGGAAGACTGATGGAAAATTCAGTCTGATCTTATAATTCTGCAGCACATTCTCAATTTGGCAAGGCAGACCCATAATCTGAAGAATAATGACTTGGAAATGCAATCTCTACTTAAGCCAAACTAGAACATGTTTTATATTGTATTTCGGAATTATAAATTTGATTTCTTTTCTGCCAACCAACAGATCTGAGATTGTATATGCTCTCAATTAATGTAATGTTTGGATTCAATCTTCAACCCATTCTGGATAATGCTAAAAAGTTTCTCTTTAGCTTACAAAGAATCTACATTTGCTATACATTATGAAATATAACCATTTGCACTCATAAGTAGTAACACATTTTGTAAAATTGAAGGGCAAAGTTGCAATAGGACTTCCATCATGTAAGCCAATAAATGTCTGGACATTATGACATTACAAAAGAGCAAAGGATTATATATGATACAATTCTTTAAAATCAGAAATGGTTATATTTCTTCAAACTATAAACATACACCCATGCTTTTTAATCAGTTTCCACTCAGTCCTGTAAATGCAGCCTGTTTAGGTTCAGTAGAGTTGCAGTAACATAGCTTATTGGAGAATGCAATTTCTCCAGGGTAAAAGCAAAGCTCTACATCAAAGCCTGATTGAGCAGAAAATATGTGCTAATGTTCACAGCAGTACTCTATTATATTATAAGTATGCTTGTAAATATTCACTGCATGTTATCACACCATTTGAACTATGAATATTGTAAGGTGAAAGGTCACTCCTAATACTCTCTCAAGAGGCAATGGTTTTAAATATATCCAAATGGAATAATGGTCAAGAATACCCAAAGGGAGGGAGGGAACCAAGCACATCATAAAGAATTGCATAGTGTGTTTCAAGTTTTCGGGACAACAAATATGCCAAACAGATACCTCATAAGCAGTCATTATTAATGGAATGATCAGGCTTATGTTCAGCAAGAAATCTTCACTGCAATAAATCTTTGTGCTCCATTAGTCCACTTAATTCCAAATAGTAGTGAGGTTATAACCTACCACTGTTGGATTTTATTGTCATTATCCATAATATATCTTATAGCATTTGAAATGTAGAGATAACAGTCATTTAAACTTCCTTCATCTACACATTATCTTAATATATTCAATTTTGTACAAAGCAGGTCATTCAAAAACTAAAAAACTTTGCCAAATTAAATGTAGTAATTCTTCACACTGACATAGTCTGAAAACAAGTGAGTTATTTAAGTTCCTCATTAATTTTGAACCCATATAAAATTTCTTGATATAATACACTTCCTCAAGATAGTTAGATAAAGGGTCATCTAAGACTAAACTAGTCATGAACATCAAACATGGAATCTCCTTCATGCATACATAAAATGACGTACCATATTATTTAAGGGAGGAAATATTATAAATGTCTTATCTTTCTACAGAACATAAAACAATATTACTGAGATGGCATGAAAATGTTCATCTAATGATGGGGGAAATCCATTGTGAAGAATCAACATGAAATTTAAGTGTCTGCAGATTTCAGCATTGTAAACAAAAATGTTTTATGTAGATTGGTAATTATGCTCTGTTCCTGAATTCAATTTTTAAAGAAACACAGTGGAACTCACTAAGGCCATGGCCAACAGAAATTTATACATTGCATTGCAATGGATGTAAATTAATAATTGGGCATGATCAGCCATAATCCACTCTAAATAATATTTTAGAATGTATTCAACATTGGATACAATTGGGAGGACTATAACCTGACTCACCCTGCAAAGATTTACTTGGATATTGTTAAAATTGTTTGGGACTGTTGACTTGCTACCAAACATCATTTAAAATATAGTTAATAGGAAAAGGAGTTGGCCATTCAGCCCATCAAGTCTGCCCTGCCATTCTATATGATCATGTCTGATCAAATTTAGTACCCTATTCCCATTTTATTCTCACAACATTTATCTCTTCAGACTTAAGAATTACAGGTGTACATCACTCCTTCTAGAAAATATTTAACTGTTTGGTCTCAAATGCTTATTGTGAGACAGAATTCCACTCAATGACTCACCACTCAACTGGTGAAGTAACCTCTCCTAATCTCAGTCGTAAATCACTCACCTCATATCCTTAGACAACGACTGCTAGCTCCAAACTCCCTGGTCACTGAAAACATCCTTATTTATCCTGTTTAATTCTGCTAGAATTACACAGGTTTCTGTGAGATTCCCCTCATTTTTCTAAACTCATCACGAGTAGTTATGGAAGTACTCAGGGATGCCCTCTCAAGAACGGGGTACAATGCCCAACTCATTGACCGCCAGTTCCGATGTGCCACAGTAAGGAACCATAATGACCTCCTCAGGAGACAGACACGTGCTGCAACCGACAAGGTACCCTTCGTTGTTCAATATTTCCCAGGAGGTGAAAAATTACGCCATGTTCTTCATGACCTGCAACACATTATCAATGAGGATGAGCACCTCACCAAGACCTTCCACACACCTCCACTGCTTGCCTTTAAACAACCACCAAACCTCAAACAGATCATTATTCGTAGCAAGCTGCCCAGCTCTCAGGACAACTCCATACAACCCTGTCACGGTAGGCACTGCAAGACGTGTCAGAGTGTGGACATAAATACCACCATTACGCGTGGGGACACCTCCCACCTTGTACATGGCAGGTACTCATGTGACTCAGTTGTCTATTTTATACGTTGCAGGCAAGGATGCCCGGAGGCCTGGTACATTGGGGAAAATGAGCAAAGACTACGACAACGGATGAATGGATACTGCACAACAATCAACAGACAGAAGGGTTCCCTCCCAGTTGGGGAACACTTCAGTGGTCCAGGACATTCAGCCTCGGACCTTCGGGTGACCATCCTCCAAGGTGGGCTTTGGGACAGGCAGCAGAGAAAAGTGACTGAGCAGAGGCTGATAGCTAAGTTCAGTACCCATAGGGAGGGCCTCAACCGGGACCTTGGGTTCATGTCACATTACAGGTGACCACCATTGCACTATATACGCACATAGATACTCCTACACACACACTCTCTCACACACACGCAGGCACTCCTATACACACGGACACACATACACACAGACACACACACAGACACGCACACACACACCTACAGGCACACACACTCCCACACTCACACATGTACCCCCTCACAGACTTAAGACACTCTGCACACATTACACACACACATATATACACTTTCTCACACTCACAACCCCCAACCCAGACAGACACACACACAGACAGACAAAGACCCACATGCGCACATATATTTTGTGGGGTGAATTTGTACTTGCAGGGTTACATTGTACTTTGCTCAATAACTGCATGTATTCATGTAGAACTCTGAACTCAAAAACTGCATGAATTTATGTAAAACTCCGCTATCTCACTTTTTAGATTAGAATCAATTTAAACATCATGGCATAGACAGAGAACACAGGGGGCTAACACCTTCAACATATTGTCTAGCTATCACCATTGTTTAGCAGCTAACCCAAGAATGCAACTTTTTAAAACAAGGTTTTGTGATTTACACATGAAAGAAGTGAAACTATTACTATATTCTAACAGATGAAAGGCTTAACAGACAATCAATTGTTCAATGTATAATTTCAGTTGAATCACACTGTAAATTTTTGCTATAAATTCTGTGTGTTAGTATTGAGCCCTGCACTACCACCTGATGAGGGAGCGTCGCTCTGAAAGCTAGTGTGCTTCCAATTAAACATGTTGGACTATAACCTGGTGTTGTGTGATTTTTAACTTCATAACGAACAGAGTTGTAACTGATCCAGTAAGATGAGTCCTGCCATCCCAGGAAATAACTTTTTTTTTCTTTTCAGAGTGTTAGTACACATTGAAACAGATGAAAGCCTCATGAATATAATCAAATAAGTGACGTATATGTCACAGAGCAGAATGTCCCAAAGTGTGGGTCATAAAGCTTTGAGGTGCAAGCTATGGGGTAGCCATGGCTTTTGTGGAGCCCTGAGCAAGAGCCACCAGTTGTGAGGGCCTGTTAAATTTTCAGATTTTATTTAATAGGGGTTTTGGCCCAACTGACTGATCTTTTAGATCTGATTTCTGACCTCAAAAACCCAGTGAAAAGATGTTTCTTCCTTGAAAATCCTGCGACCTAAGCAGCACCTCTTTCCTATTTTCCTCTCTCCACTCTGACAAATCATATATCAACCAATGTCTGGGCCCCCATTCATACAACTCTGGAGCCATGGCAATTTCTAAGCCTCAAAACGGTGTCACAGTGCGAGAATGTTCAGGAAGTGCATTAAGACTTGGCAGAGGTAGGAGGTGTAGGTATTCACTGCCAGTGGAGTGTACCTTGACATATTGGGGAATGCTGTCTAAAATGAATGCCCAGTGGTGCAAGCAGTGAGCTGGAGTGGCCGAATACATGCTCTGAATTTCTCTGCTAGGAATTATTGCCATTTAGTTTCTCTTCAGCGTATGGGAGAAGAGGAAACTGTGTATTATTGGACTGAGATTAGGTATTAATGTGAGATATGTGGTTGTAAGTAGGCTCTCACCATTCACTAACCAGACTCTTAACTAACCATCTAAACTGTGGTTGCAGAATCAGCCTGCTCTTTCTTGAAGTCGAGAGTCTCGTTTTCCTAAGCTTGTTGTATTTCCCCAACTGACCCATCATTGCCCATAATTGTGTGCAGGTCTTCGATTTGTTCAAATGAGAATTCTGTCCGTCTGTGTTCTAACAAAGGCTCAAAATGGGAAATATAGATCCCTATTGGAGGTGCATTCCCCTCTAAATTTAACCTGGAGAAACTGGCCAGAATTTGTGTAGTCCAAATGGCAGGCTGCAAATTTCCAAATGTGATTGTGTGGGAAGCTCCCAAGTATCTACATGTAAAACCTGGGAGTTAACATTGATCAGCCCTCACCTGCTGGCATTTGACATGTTCAGTGTTGCTGAGATCCCACTCCTAATTACAATATTCCTCAAACATTATATTTTATAATATGTCTGATATATATATAAAATTAAAATATCAAATAAGTATTTTTTTCAATTATAAAGCAAAGCAACGACCAAAATGGATGACCTTCAATTGCCAAACTCTTTCGCTCTCTCACTTCATATCAATAACCCTCGGGTGGAAGTTGGATGATCTGGCAGAGCTGGATATTGAATACATTGTGGAAGAGAGATGATTGCTGTCGATAAAGCACACATTGCTGATGTTATACTGCCTGAATTCAGTAAGAACAAGAAACCAGTATTCTGACAACATCTGCAGAAATCTCTCTGTCTCTCATTCTCGGGAGAAATGCCAAGAATGTGTGTGATGTAATGATTGTGACGCTATACTTGGACAAGTGTGAATGCAGTAATTGCAATGAGTATTGAGGCAACGCCCTGCTGAGCATTATGGGATAAGTATTTTCCCATGCTGCTCTTGTCGGTTGGCAGATCCTAACTGAATACATCTACTTCAACATAATTCAAAATTGGAAGATTTACGATGACAAGATCTTCTCGGTCCAACAGCTGCAAGAGAAATGTTGTGGACAAAGGAGAGCACTATATTCTGTCTCATCAAAATATTCAACCATAAGCAGAGATGGGATATTTTACCTTCTCTAGAAAACTAGCTTCCTTTTGATTCTTCTCACTATGATGTTCCCCTTCCATGATGACAAGGTCAGCTATGAAGAGGCAACATTGGGACCCTTTGTGATATCCAATGGGTCAAGCAGGGTTGTTTTTTGGCACTGCAACTCCTTGGGATCAGAACTGAACACAATTCTCTAAATGCAGCTTAACCAAAGTCTTATCAAGCTGCAATATGACATCCTGACTCTTGTACTCAATTCCCTGACCAATAAAATCAAGCATGCCATACGCCTTCTTGTCCAACCTACCTACTTGCGTGACCACTTTCAGGGAGCTATGGACTTGAATCTCAAGATTCCTCTGGACATCAATGCTGTTCCAGATCCTGCTATTAATTGCATAATTTTCCTTAACATTTGATCTCCCGAAGTGCAGCACCTCACGTTTGTCCAAATTAAACTTCATCTCCCATTTCTGCATCCATATATACAACTGATCTATGTCCCACAGTATCCTTTGACAACCTGTTATACTATCCACAACTCCACCAACCTTTGTATCATCTGCAAATTTACTGACCCAACCATCTACATTTATCCAAGTCATTTATGTCTATATCACAAACAGCAGAGGTCCCAGTATGGATCCCTGCAGATCACCACTAGTCACGGACTTCCAGCCTGAAAAACAACCATCCATCACTACCCTCTGCCTTTTATGGGCAAGTCAATTCTGAATCCACACGGTCAAGTCATGATGGATCCCATGCATCTTAATGTTCTGGATGAACGTACCATAAGGGAGCTTGTCAAAAGCCTTACTAAAATTCATGGAATAACATTGACTGCTCTACCCTCATCAATCACCTTTGTTGCCTCCTCAAAAAATTCAATCAAGTTAGGAAGACATGATCTGCCTTGCACAAAGTCATGCTTACTCTCCATACTTCAGCCATGCTTTTCCAAAAATGCATTAATCTTGTCCCTATGAATTCTCTCCAATAGCTTTCCAACTGCTGATGTGAGACTCACTGGTCTGTAGTTTCCTGGATTATCCCTATTTCCCTTCTTAAACAGAGAAACAATGTTAGCTACCCACCAGTCCTCTGGGACCTCTCCAGTGGCTAGTGAGGATACAAAGATCTTGGTCAAGGTCCAAGAAATCTCCTCTCTTGTTTCTCTCAGTAATGGTAGATACCATTGGGTCCTGGGAATTTATCCACCGTAATGCTCTTCAAGGGACACACCACTTGTTTCTTGATCTTAAGATGCCCTAGTGCATTAGCATGCTCCACACAAATCTCACTATCAACCATATCCTTCTCCTGGGTGAATACCAACAGAAAGTACTCATTTGGGATCTCACTCACACTCTCTGCCTCCAAGCACAATTTCCCTCCTTTATCCTTGAGTGGTCCTAACTCTTCCCTAGTTATCACCTTATTTTTAATGTATGTATAGAATGCCTTGGAATTCTCCAGAACCCTACTTGCCAATGTCAATTCATGACCTCTTCTTGCTCTCCTAATTCCCTGCTTGAGTTCTTTCCTGCTTTCCTTATATTCCTCATGGGCCCTGTCTGATTTTAGCTTCCTAAGCTTTATATAGGCTTCTTTTTTCTCTTTTGATTAAATTCACAACATTGCTCATTATCCAAGGATTCCTTACCTTGACATCCTTGTCCTTTTCCCTTACTGGAGCCCGCCGGTCCCAAACTCTGATTAGTAGGTCTTTAAACACCCCCCATAAGACAAATGTAGACTTGCCAGATAACAGCTCCTCCCAAATAACATTCCCCATGTCCTGTGTAATACTAATGTAATTTGCCTTCCCCCAATTTAGTACCTTCCCGCAAAGTCCTGACTTATCCTTATTTATAGCTATCTGAAAACATTAAGGAGTTGTGATCATTGTTTCCCAGTGCTCTCTCACTGACTGGTCAGTCCCCTGGTCAGGCTCATTAACCAATACAAGGTCTTCTTGCAGTTGGACTATCCACATACTGTTTCAAGAAACCCTCTTGAATGCACTTAACAAATTTTGCTCTGTCTAAGCCTCTTGCTCTAAGGGAGTCCCAGTCTATACTGGGGAAGTTGAAGTCACCCACAATGACAACTCTATGTTTATTGCACCTTTCCATAATCTATCAACATATTTGTTCCTCAACATCTCAGAGGCTGTTGAGGGGCCTATAGTATGACCCCATCAGAGTGATTGCATCCATATTATTTTTTAGCTCTATCCATATTGCCACAGTGGATGAGCCCTTCAGTATGTCCTCTCTGAGTGCAGATGTGACATTCTCCCTGATTAGCAATGCCACTCCCCTCCACCTCTTTTATCTCACTCTCTATCTCATCTAAAACAATGAAAACCTGGAAAGTTGAGCAGTCAGTCCTGTGCTGAAAATGTGTTGCTGGTTAAAACGCAGCAGGTCAGGCAGTATCCAATGAACAGGAAATTCGCGTTTCGGGCAAAAGCCCTTCATCAGACAGTCAGTCCTGTCCCTTTTTCAACAAATCTCTGATGTGGCCATAATACCATGTACTGATCCAGACTCTAATCTCATCCCCCTTACCTATAATACTTCTTGCACTGAAATAAACATACTTCAGTGCATTAGTACCATTGTGTTCATTTATCTGTATCTGTCTGTCCTTTCTTTCTGACTTACCATTCCTAATATCTACCTTCCCCTCGATCCCTCCACTTGCTGACCTGCTGCTGTGGTTCCCAGCCTCTAGCCATCTAGTTTAAACCCATAGCAGGACTCCTGGCTCTGAGTTGCTCCTGTCATCACAGTATTTATATAGATAGTCTATTTTAATTTCTGGACAATGGTAATTCCCAAGAAGTTGTGTGCGAGGGATTTAGCAATGGCAATTCTGTTAAATATCAAAGGGTGATTGGGTTAGATTCTAATTCATTGGAAATAATCATTACCTGGTACTTATGTGGCATGAATGTTACTTGCCAGCTGTAACATCAGGTCTGGATATTATCCAGGTTTTGCTGCATTTGGAAATGGCCTGCTGCAGCATCTGAGGAAGAGCAACTTAACATTGTTTGACAATGATTGCATATCCCACTTCCAACCTTATGATGGTGGTAAGGTTATTGATGAAGGAGTAGAAGATGGTTGATCCTAGGACACAATCCTGAGGAACTCCTGCAGAGATGCCCTGGAGCTGAGATGACTGATCTCCAAAAACCACAATCATCTTACATTGTACTTGGCATTATTTCAAGCAGCAGTGAGATTTGCTTATGTGGCAGTAATCAGTTGTAGTGGATTTGCACTGATTTTATATACAGAACACATTGAGACAATTTTTCATATTGTTGGTAGCTGTTGTAGCTATGCTGGAACAGTTTTGTTAGAGGTGCGGCAAATTCAGGAGCACAATTCTTCAGTAATATACTGGAATGTAGTTGGAGCCCATAGCCTTTGCAGCATCTAAGTATTTCAACCATTGCTTGCCATCATGTGGAGTGAATCAAATTGGTATGGAGGAGACTGTGATGGATCTTCCAAAACTTCCCTTCCACAAAACCATGCTGATCCTTTCCAATTACCTTGATTTTTTTCCAACAGTTACAACCAGCAAGTTATTTGACTCTCTTCTTAATACAAGTTTATCTTAAAGAGACACTTCAAAACATAATCATCTTTTGAAACTTCACCTTTGTAATAAACTGGAATCCATAGAAGGGTGTGAAGTTGCTGTACTTCCCCAGACACTACCCACTGACTATTCTAGAAGAAGGTAAGGCTGGTACATTCAGGTGTGGGTGAACTTTTAACAATGTGACTAGGCTTACTTACTTTTAACCAGTTCTCTCGCACTAACAATTTAATTTTAACATGTATAGTCTCATTCTGTATTCCAATAATTCTTGTTGCAATTTGTTTTTAAATTCTGTTTTACTTTGTTTCTGCTGCTTGTTTTTTCGTACCTGCCTTTCTTTCTCTCTCTTTATTTTGTTTCCAATACACCAAGATATATAGAATGAAGTATTCTATTTGCAGTTTGGACTCTACAGATGTAAAGACCATTTATTAAATTTTTCTTTATTTTTCTTTATTTTTGGATTGTGAAGCAAAATGGTGAAAGGATACTGCTTAAACCAAGGAATCTGAGAAAGGAGGTGTTGCAGTTTTGATACAGGTTATTGGAACTCTTTGTGAATTGTATTTACATTATTGCCTTGTTCAAGCAATGAAGGAGGATTGTTGGAGTCATTGACACCAGCGGGTGTTTATTCATGACAGTTTTACCCAGAAACTGTCTGTTGTTTGTTTTTTCAATCATGATCAAGTTGTGTGTGTCAAGAGTGATCAGCATGACAACAACTCTCTGACTCCTGGGCAGATGGACAGCCTGTGTATGAACATTAGAGGGCCAAAAAGGCTCCTGTATAACAATATACTTCCCTTTACAAAGAAGTTACAATGGATTAGAAGAAAGCTAATTATTCTCACTCACCATTTGCCCATAGGTTTCTGTACTAACCAATGACTGAAACACTGAACAATTTGTGTGGGAACTGCCCTGTGTCTGCAGTAAAGAACTGATAAGACTTGGAAAGAATAAAATTAGTGTTTGGAAGAAGCAAAAGAACACCCTATTCAACCATGTGGGCTGGTGCTATTGAACTGTGTCTCCTTAGTAATTTTTCTCTACCCAGCACAGATTTTCTTTTTTGCTTATCTGTCCACTGCATGCATTGGGGTTTAAAATGGGATAGAGTTTAAGTTAGACAGTTATAAATTAATAATTCAGATTTTGTTATCATGTAGTTGGACTGATTTTATTGTAACAAATAGTAGATTCTTACTAGGTCCAGAAGTGAGTCAGTATTTTATGTTAACTTGAGCTCATCAGACAGAAAACTTCTGAACTTTGAGTAACATAATTAAATCTGTAACTCTTGTGATAATCCCAGGAGTAGGAAGGATGGAGTATCAATACACTTTTAAGAGGGGCCCTTCAATTTGATTGGTTGAACACACACATATTGTGTTGCTTATACAGCCCACCCACTTCACAGATTACATGTAAAAGGTCTCCATGAATGAAGTCAAGACTTAAACATTTGCAAAAGCTGGAAACATGACAAACAACAAGCATTATTCCTTCAATATGTTTGAGATTTTTATTTTATTCCCAGTGCAAGGGTTAACTTCCAGATAACATCTTATTTGTATCTTGATTTGATTGTAAAAAGTAATTAAACCTGACACATTATCTGTGACCTATTTACTGTTTAGATTAGATTAGATTACTTACAGTGTGGAAACAGGCCATTCGGCCCAACAAGTCCACACCGACCCGCCGAAGCGCAACCCACCCATACCCCTACATTTACCCCTTACCTAACACTACGGGCAATTTAGCATGGCCAATTCACCTGACTAGCACATCTTTGGACTGTGGGAGGAAACCGGAGCACCCGGAGGAAACCCACGCAGACACGAGGAGAACGTGCAAACTCCACACAGTCAGTCGCCTGAGTCGGGAATTGAACCCGGGTCTCAGGCGCTGTGAGGCAGCAGTGCTAACCACTGTGCCACCGTGCCACTAAGAGTTCTTGTCATATATTTTATAAATGTTGAACAAAACAGTAATGTACCTAGGCTATATCAACTAATAGCACGAGGAGGCAGAAAGTAGGTTATACATAGACCTTTAGTTTCATTATAACAAAAGAAAGTCAATTAGAATTGAGAAATTACTGTTGTCTAAGAATGTTTAATGAATCTCTGTGACATTTTGCTGCTTCCTATTTAAATGGAGACACTGCCTCTTGGAAAATAAATGGGTTAATAGTTCTGTTAAAATAATAGCAGATTAATGTTATTCACATGCATTTAGCATTTGTACACTAAATACAAAGGTAATTTATCGACTTCTAGGCCTCTTTAAGTTTAAAGCTTGTTTCGGAAAATGACAATGTGGTAATTATTAATTAATGTTTTCCTAGCAAGCTAACATTTTATAAGAAACTAGCATTGCCATGAATTATAGTTTAAACTCTCTTTTGTTATTTTTTACATGGCGTATTTTGATCATATTGGCAATACTGATTTAAATGGATTTACCAGTTCAGTATAACAAGGTGATTTAATATGTTGATTATGATATCAGCGAGGTTCTTCAACTTTGCACATTGTGCTAAAGTGTGTTTACTGACCAGCCCACAGGAGGCGCAAGCTTTAACACCATCTTACTCATACTGTTCCAATGGCACTCTCTGCTCAATTTAATTGTTACAGTTAAATCCCATCTGTTATTGGATATACACAAGCATGAATGCCTCACATCATGTGCTTGTACAAAGCAATTCAGAATTTGAAAGAAAAACTGAAAACTCAGGTGTGTATATAATCACAATATAGATTTTTTCATTCATTCACAAGATATGGACATTGCTGCAAGGCCACCAATTTTTGCCCATTGGTACTTGCTCTTGAGAAGGTGGCAGAAAACTGCCAAATTGAACCATTTCATTCCACATGGTGTAGGTACACCAACAGTGCTGTTAAGGAGGGAGTTCCATAATTTTATTCAGGGACAGTGAAGGAATAGTGATGTTTTCCAAATCAGACTGGTTGTGATCTTGAATTTGGCCCTGTATGCCTAGTATGCCTTTTTCTAGGTGTTGGAGATCGTAAGTTTGATAAGTACTGTTGAAAGCTTTGTAGATTAGTGTTTTCTAACCTTTTCAAACACAAGATAACTTCTTAAGTTCAAATGCAACCCAGGATCTACTACTAAGAAAATATAGAATTAGCAGTTTACTTTTAATGAAATATGAATCTAAATACAAATATACCTGTTCATTTTGACCTCTACACACCAAGTCTCTGTGTGACACCTATAACTGCACATTCTTTGCTGGTGCCTTGAAGTCTGGGTTTTACTTTGAGACTGCTAGATGTATACAATCCATCAAAGGGGTATCTCTGAGGCAAGTGCAGTACTTGGATTGATTATTTTTGTTTGGGAGAACACTGTATACAGAGGTATGTGGAGACAAAAATAACTGTTCACTTTAAAAGCATAGAATTGCACTTTTCTCTGTTTATTACACTTTTGCTCTACTGTTCTACACCTGGTAGAATTTGGTAGCCAACCACTAATGTCAAATTGAAGGAATGGATTTGAGGAAAACACGAGAACTTGTTCCATCGTATCCAATTCCTGGAACTGTTTGTTGAATTCCTGTATCTTTCTCAGATGTGCACTGAAGATTTCTGGGTGGAACCATTTTTCTTTGCCTTTGATTCTTTTTTTCTAGTGTTTTCTCCAGATTCAGGAGATACGGCACCATTTTTTTTAATTGGGAGGATCATGGATCCAGTTTCAATTTGAATGCATTCTCAGCACTGATTGCATGTGCATAATCTATGTCCTTTCCCTACAGATCACAGTTCAGTTTTCACATTATCTCCATAAGAAACTTTAAATTGAGCAACCACGCATTGCCTGGCACACGGCAGACTACATTCTTTGATTTAAGGAAAGTGACAATTTCAGGGCAGCAGTTTGAAAAAGCTTTGCAGTACCTTCCCTTGACTTAACCACCTCAAACAACATGGAGGGTTAGTTCACATTAGACAGCATCAAGTTTGTCAAATAAGGATTTGAACAATTAGTGCTGAAGGCCTCTTCACCAAATTGAGTTTGCAATTTCAACAACTTACATCACATGAAAAAAAATTCATAAAATTATTCACCAGCACCTGCTGGTAGTTTATACCGTGTTCATTCACAAAAGAGGGGAAATCAAGTTCATTTCAGCAAAATGCAACAAAGTTCAATTTGTGCTGAGCAAATCCATCTCAAAATCATTTGTGATGGAAATCTGTTTATTCACTGGAATGTTTTTAACAAGCATGTATCTTATGAATTTGTTGTAGATATCCTTACCCCTTGTACTCTCATTAAGGGCACTAGCAGAATGGTCCTGTTTTGGAGGACCGTTTGAAAGGGAACTTAATGGGTTGTGTTTCACAGATTTGTGGCAACTCCTCAAGAGCTGCATCTCTTGAGAGAGAACCTGCACAGTTACCACCTTTGCTGTTTGAATTTGTATCTCTCTCTCTCTCTCTCTCTTTGTCCTTAACTGTCCTCACCATGTGGTTCCTTTGTCTCCTCTTCTCCCTTTTAAAACTGCTGTTGTTTTGACATTTTTTCCAAAATTCCAAAAAAAATGCAACAGCATATAAAACAATAATTGCAGCTCCTGGAATTCGAGGAAATCACCTCCAACACCAAAAATACCTCAAAAAAAGGAGCAGCTCTTATAGCCAGAAATTTTTCCCATCCTCCATCTTAGAATACCCAGAATCCTTTTCTACCAGATTACACCAGAAAATAAAAATATTATCATGAAGCCCTAAATCGTGTGTATTCTCTATATATGGCTTAGAATGAAAACAACCATCAATCAGGTTTCTTCAATAGACATTAACTTGCTGATTTATTATAAAGCAAAACACATCAAATGAAGGTGCAGAACTGGCTACTGGAAACAATTTGAAATACAAAAATATAAATATTTGCCCTTCTCCATGATTTAAAACAGATACATGAAACAGTATGCATTAATTGGGGGGGGGGGGGGGGTAGGAGTGTTTATGGGGGGCAAAGATTTCTTTCTCTCTCACTTAAAAAGAAGAACAAAACAACTTTCTGGCCAAGAATGATTATTCTAGAAGGCAGAAATGGATAAAGCATGGAGTATTCCAAAGTCTGTTGATCTTACATGTACGGTCAAGTCAATAATCATCCACAGTTGTCTCTGGAGTCTTGGCAGACATAATTTACTCAGGAAATATACTATTGAGGAGTTAATTCAGTCACTTTTCAAGAAAAAAAGTGTTGACGTTTTGCCCTCATTTCACAGCAAAGATGTTTCAGAGACAGAAGATACAGGCTGAGCAACGTATAGAGTCAGAATTGTTCTGTAGCAGACCTTTCTCAACTGAAAATTCAAACATGAACTTGAAATCTGCAAACACCGTTATACCAGAATAGATTTAAAGCACTCAGGTGTTTTCTCCTAAACTCAGTTCAAGTAAACAAAATCAGCAATTATCTGGAAACATGCATCCAAGAAATACTTGTGTTTAAAACAAGTTGCAATGTGTTATTACATTGTCCTTTTAAAAAATGTCCAGTATCTCCACAATCCTTCAAACTCAAGTCAACAAAGATTATTTAAAATGAAGCATTTTCATAACACCAGGAAGCAGTGGATACTGTTGATGATCGGTTGGCATTCAGCATTACTGATCTATAATAACATTACACCAAGATTCCATAAAGGCCATCTTAAAATCATTGATTTTAATGCAAGATGTGTCAAATAAAAAGTTTTAATTTTCTATTGAAGCTTTCAGATGACAAAAATAATATTTATAGTTCCTGGAGGTTGCATTTTCACTGTGGATTCCAGCTTGAAGATAAAACGGATTTAATTTACCTTTCCGGAATGTGGCATTATGCTTTTCCCAATCTACAGAAAGTGAATGTTCAATGCTACTGAGTAGGGATGTAACATAATATGCAACAGTCACCAGTCATAGAAATTTCAGGCAAACTGTCTATTTTTTATGCTGACAAAAGACTCAGTTAGTCCTTTCTTCACGCCTGTCTCCCACCACCGCTTCCCTCTCCCACCCACCCCCCACCTCCCCAACACACACACACACACACACACACACACATACACACTGGACTCACGGGTGAGGGAATTGGCAACAAAGTCACGGGGGTGGGTTTCAGGGTGCCCTTTGCCAACACTAGCATTACATACCTTTGAACAAAGGAGAGTACCTTCCTGAAGCCTACAAATGAAGACACAAAGGTTTGCTTGCTATACTCCCTACATGGTGACACACACCTAGAGCTGGATTAATATTAATGCTGGAGGCATGAAGTCCCTAAATAAGCATTACATGCTTCGTCTGGTAGTCAATTGAAAAAGTTGTGAGCCTAATAGATCAGCTGTAACAATATGGTATTTGATTCTATTTTAAATCATGTCCAAACATGTTATGACACACTTCTGCAACACATGGGTCTTGAAAATAGGCCTCCTGGCTCAGAGGTAGGGACACTGCACCACAAGAGTTCTTTGAAATGCTGTTTGTTATTTTCTAACCAACCTGCCCAGAGATGTCATTGCACACTTCTGACTTAAACCTGAGCCTCCTGACCCTGAGGCAGGGATACCATTGCAGTTCCACAAAAACCCTCAGTATGCTTTGTAGATATATTCACTGATATTTGTCATCTGCTTTACATTATTAACCTTCTTTGAAACTGCATCCAAGATCTTTGGGTGTACTGCTGGCATTAACCATGACAGTGCTATTTCTGAGCATGTTGGACCATGTCCATACTGTGTGGCCATTAGTCAGTCTTCTTGAAGGGAACATTCTCTTGTGTCCAGCACCTACTCCAGCCAGAGTGCAGTTATAGTTTGAGAGCTGGAATATTAGCTTTTTGAAGTGTAGGCAAGCTTTAACTTGTACGATACCCACGTCAAGTGAACTTTCGCCATGAGATGTGGACTTAGCAAGTCCCTGGGCAATTAAAGCTGCTATTACTTAAATTAGCAAGCAGCAAAACCTTCCTGTATTTTACAGAGTCGATGTTAGTTAATCAGGTGTTTCAATTACTACATTTAGAGTAATAGTGATGTAACACACGGAAACAGACATTTCGGTCCAACTCGTCCATGCCAATCAGATATCCTAACCTAATTTATCCCATTTGCCAGCACTTGGCACATATCTCTCTAAACCCTTCCTTTTCATATACCCATTCAGATGCCTTTTAAATGTTATAGTTATACCAGCGTCCACAACTTCCTCTGGCAGCTCATTCCATACATGCACCACACTCTGCATGATAAAATTGCCCCTTAGGTCTCTTTAATATCTTTCCCTTCTCACCCTGAACCTATGCCTTCTAGTTCTGGACACCCCTTGTCTGTTTATCCTATCCATGCCCCTCATGATTTTATAAACTTCTATAAGGTCACCCCTCAGCCTCAGATGCTTCAGAGAAAACAGCTCCAGCCTATTCAGCCTCTCCCTATAGCTCAAATCCTTCAACCCTGGCAACATCCTTGTAAATCTTTTCTGAACCCTATCAAGTTTCACAACATAATTCCAATAGGAAGGAGACCAGAATTGCACACAATATTCCAAAAGTGGCCTAACCGATATCCTATGCAGCCATAACATGACCTCCCAACTCCTATACTCAATGCTCTAACCAATAAAGGAAGCATACCAAATGCCTTCTTCACTATCCTAAATACCTGCAACTGTACTTTCAAGGAACTATGAACCTGCACTCCAAGGTCTCTTTATTCAGCAACACTCCCTAGGACCTCACCAAAAATAATACCATTATTTTCATGGACTTTCAATTTTGCTTCCTATGTCTGGGTTAATCATTGAGAGATTATTTTTCATAATATAGGGCTAAATTAATACTTAATGAAAGGGAAGACGAAGAGCAAAATACTTACAAGGATCTTCCTACCACAATCTTCTGTAAAAGCATTCATATTCTGCAGCAGTTTATTTTTAACTTCTTGGTTTGAGATGTGAATGCATACTCTCTGTATGATATTCTTCCAGGGATAACAGCTTTATTTAATTAATGCATAACATTACCTTCCTATGTTCTCGTTTTATATCAGTCACAAGCTGAATGTATAATAAAACCTGACAGACATGAATGACTTACAGTAGATCAATGTCATAAGCTGCTGTGTTTTGAAATATTCCCATATGCTTGAATACTTATGCAAAAATGTGGATTTAATGCTTCTTAAGCTTTAGAAGAATACATAAACTGGATGCATTATATAATAAATACATTTCTGCAGCCAGTACATTCAATCATATCAGAAATATGGCCATGCTATGAAAAAATAGCAACTCTGTAAAGCTCAAGTACCAGATAGAAATTAGAACTTACAAATAGCCTTACTGTTAAAATTATCGTTCAAAATCAGGTTTCTATCAAGCCCATTCTGCAATTGCAGGGTGAGTGAGAATGTTCCTAGTCCTAGCTATTCTGTTCCAGAAGTCACAATAGTAAAGAAAGGAACTGGAGTCAAACTTTACTTTTAAAGGCATTTATTCACAGCTACACTTTACAAATATTCACCTCCTACACCAGCTGCCAGAGCTTCAGAGCTATTTTCTTTCATTGTTCTTTTTATAGAAGCACAGATGAATCCAGTTAACGCCCATTTAATGCATACAATTAGATACAAATAGTACTAACATTATTGATGACTGTTACCAAAAACAATCCATTGTCGGCCACGAATGGTCCTAATTAGTAGGTATTCCTTCTCACGGACTGACCTTTACTTATTTCTTTGTCTTCGTTGCCCTCACCCTCACATCCTTCCACCTATCGTATTCCCAGCGCCATTCCGCCAAATTCCCTCCCCTATACCTTTTATCTCAGCCCACTTGGCACACCAACCTCATTCCTGAAGAAGACCTTATGCCTGAAACGTCGATTCTCCTGCTCCTTGGATGCTGCCTGGCCTGCTGTGTTTTTCCAGCACCACATTTTTCAACTCTGGTACTCCAGCATCTGCAGTCCTCACTTTCTCCTTATTTCTTTGTCTGCCTAACTGCTTTTCCCTCTCTCTGGACTCCATCTCACCTCTTGTTTACTCCTTCCCCCTTCCTCCACCCATTCTTTGCTATGTATACCAACCTTTTTCAGATTAGATTACTTACAGTGTGGAAACAGGCCCTTCAGCCCAACAAGTCCACACCGACCCGCCAAAGCGCAACCCACCCATACCCCTAACTTAACACTACGGGCAATTTAGCATGGTCAATTCACCTGACCCGCACATCTTTGGACTGTGGGAGGAAACCGGAGCACCCGGAGGAAACCCACGCAGACACGGGGAGAATGTGCAAACTCCACACAGTCAGTCACCTGAGGCGGGAATTGAACCCAGGTCCCTGGCGCTGTGAGGCAGCAGTGCTAACCACTGTGCCACCGTGCTGCCTTTGTGTAGGCTAGGTGCATTAATCAGGGGAAATGTAGAGCAATAGGATAGGGAATGGGACTGGGTGGGATACTCTTCGGGAGATTGGTGTGGACTTGGTAGGCATGTCTCCACACTGTAAGGATTCAATGATTTCCCACCTTATCAGTTCCAAAGAAGATTCACTGAACCAGAAATGTTAACTCGGCTTTATCTTCATTGATGCTGCCAGAACTGCTGAGTTTTTCCAGCAATTTCTGCTTTTGTTTCAGATTTCTAACATCCACAATTCTTTTTTTTTGGTTTAACAATAACCTTTAAGTTGATAACAGATAATGATATTTGGATGTAATAGTCCTACTGCCATTTGTGTCATCATAAGTTGGTGGCTAGATACTGCACACAGAGAAACCCATCACATTTGCCTGTTTTTTTCTATATTTTTACTATTAACTTCTTCCCGAAAGGTTTCTGTTGGTGGACCTTATTAATCCCTACATATTTATTACATGTTAATGGCACAAAGGAATATGGCTGAAACTTCTGTAATTGAACAGTGAGTTTCCAAGACCTAGTTTTGGGTCAAGGTCTGGTGCAAAGTGACACAAATCCAAAACAACACATCCACGACTCATTGCAAGTTAACCTACAGCATACTCAGCTAAGCTGTCAGCTTCTATAAATATTTCACCCAGGTAAATGCATTTATGATAGGCCCACCTGCCTCATTGGCAGTGCCTCTCAGACAAGTCCAGAGAGGAGTGTTGGTGGTGGAGTTTAGAGAGAGTTACATGGGGTTGGGAATTGATTGAAACTCTTACAGAATTGGTGGAATATGCCACAGTAATCTTTTAAAAAAGAACAATGAAGTATTTATTATTTACTTTATGACGGATGTGGGGAGGGCTATTGAAGAATTCTGGACAGGACAGGCCCCATATCTGCTTTGCCCTTCCTCAGCAAATTTCACATAATGGATGTTAACCACCTAACTTCAAAAATAACTGAAGTAGTACATGTTGTATCTATTTAGGAATGAAAATGTTTTGCATGAAGCAACAATTTTTGCAATAAATTCTCAGAAAACGTGCATATGAAATCTATTATACTACACAGATGTATTTAATCTTGTCTGTCACTATGACAGTGAAAGTGGGTACTGCAAATGGTGGAGATCAGAGTCAAGATTAGAGTGGTGCTGGAAAAGTCACAGTCATTGTAGCATCTCAGGAGCAGGAAAATCGATGTTTCAGGCAAAAGCCCTTCATGAAGAATCAGCCCTTCCTGATGAAGGGCTTTTGCCCGAAATGTCGATTTTCCTGCTCCTTAGATGCTACTATGACTATGAAGTCAAATCTCAACAGCTGAGAAACACACGTGAGTGAGACTTAGAATAACAGGAAGAGTGGCTACTTAAGACAGGTAACTAGAAAGGTACCCGCACAAATTAAATGGGTGAAAAATACTAGGTCATATTAAATTTAAATCATATAGAAAGGCCAAGTCAGAATCAATTTGAGTACACGATCCAGGTGAAGCCAGATAGACAGACTGAGTACTTCTGTGGCCTTGTTTGGAGGAGAGAGGACATTTGATTTGGGGAGACAGAAGATTGAGTAAGTCAAATAAATTTGACTATGCAATAAAAAAGCTTTTTAAAAGATAGAATAAACAATGGCAAATCATTTTAGAAAACAAAAAAAAATGCCTTGTGTTCTTCTGTGAGAGTCTGATTTCTCCTTATGAATCAATTAATATTCTTCTGAAACCATCATGCCAAAGAACCAATGGTCGTAATTTTGCTCAGTACAATATTGTAATGTTCCAACAATAGAGATAAACAATTTTATATTATGGAAACAGGAATTTCAATAAAATAGTTTGATTGTTCTAATATACTTGAAGAATTGTTTAAAGAAATCAGTCTTTGGAATATAGTACTTCACTATTATTCCCGCGATAGCACAATGTGAGACATTTCTGTCACTAATCTAAGACTCGTTAAAGGTGACACAGTTTAGGAACAACAGGGTTTCACAACTGGAAAATACCAGGAGCCTTTCTACTGTCACTTTCAATTTGACAGACAAGAAAGAAGGCAATCAACAGAAGTGACAATAACAGAACTTCACTCCAATATCAGCCAGTTTTCCTCTACTGAAGCATTCAAGATGAATTTCCTTGAAATAAAAGTACCACCTAACAAAAAGCATCAATGTGTCAAGATTATTACTGCAGTTTTATGATTCTTGTTATATTTTCCTGTTATAGAATGAATCATCTGCAAATGAGGTGAATGGAATTTATGTACCAACATTTGAATTTGTTACATAATACTAAATTTAGAATTCAATGCATTATTTTAATGCTCTTTTGGCCTCCAGTGCAAGAGGATTTACATGCAGAAGCAAGGAAGTCTTACTGCAGTTGTACGGGACATTGCTGAGACCACATCTGGAGTATTTTATGTGATTTTAATCTCTGTGATCTGAAAAGATATACTTGCCATAAATGGAGACCAGCATGGCTCCTCAGACTGATTCCTGGGATGGCAGCTTTGTTAACTGAAGAGAGACAGGGTTGACTGGGCTTGTATTCACTGGAGTTTAGAATCAGGAGAGGGAATCTCCTTAAAATGTAAACAATTCTGTCAGGGCTTAATGCAAGAATGCTGTTTACCCTGGTCAGGGGTTCCAGAACAAGGAGTCACAGTCTCAATATATGCAGCAGGCCATGTCAGTCTGAAATGAGGAAAAGTTACTTCTCTGAAAGGGTGGTGAACTTGTAGGTTGCTACAGTTCAGAAAATAGTGGAGGCCAAGATACGCAATATATTTAACAAAGAAATAGAGAGATTTTGAGAGGCTAAAGGTGTTAGCAGTTTGGAGAGAGAGTGAGAGTATTGTACTGGGATGGAAAATCAGCCATAATCATGTTGAACAGGCTACTCTTGTTCTTATTTTCTACGTTTTGCTTTATTAAATTGCTTATCATTTATAATGCCTGTTCCAACAAAAACTGTTCTTATCTAGAAACAATCAATAAGAAGGGTCAGTTCCTAAATAATAACAGTAATGATGACTACAAAAAGTTCATTTTAGCTCATTTATGTGGAATTAACATCAGGTGAGAAGATGACAACAACAGGCAGAAAAATATTATATAATAGGTGGAAATTTTCATTGCCTGAAAATAAAAAAGTATCAAATGGTAAAATAAACAATTGGCTACTCTAAGATATTTCTACGTTGCAAAACAAGTGTCAATGAGGAATGATAATAAATCCAGCGGCAACAGCACCACCAGGATGAGTTAGACACGGTTTCACCCCAACCTGGGGTTTCCTGTTGAGGAAGGTGCAGGTCCTGGGCTGACTCCCACGGCCCGGACTCACAGGCTGGGCTGAGGCTAGGCCTGGGTGCCAGAATCTGCTGAAGCATTGGTGAAAGGGACGGCCGGCGGATCGGCAGATGGAGGAATGTCAGATGGGGAACAGGAGGCTTCTCCAGGCCCAGTGACAAGATGGCTTCCAGTGGCCTAGCATGGTGGTCTTCCTCAGCACAGGCTTGCAGCCCAGCATGGTGGTCTCATCGTGGAATCACAGTCTCATTCCAAATCCAGAAGCTGTTAACTGAACTGTGATCAACTTTGCCTTAATTTTACTTTTAAAAGATTATTATGTTTGACTTCCATCATTAATATGGCATATTGTGGCAACTTATAAAACTTTTCACTGTATTTTCCATGTAGAAGCACATGTAACAATAACTTTCTATTCTATTCTAAATGGGCACATATTGAATCAGTGTGCATTGATAAAAAAAAGTATGTTAAATCTCTTATACATAGAATGTGAAATAGAATTTGTACTTTCAATATTTTTTAAAACATTACAGCAGTGTTGGTCTCTGTCATTAACTCTTACTTACAGCTTTAAATAAAACTTCAACCTAGACTTATACATTGGTGTATGCTAATCTACTCTTAAAGTTGCTTTTGTTCCCCATCCTACTGAGCAAGACTGATGTTTTCAAAAATTCTACAAAGCTCACTAGAGTTCTGTGACACACCAGGAGCACCATTTTGTATTCGTCTTCAGAACCATGCCTTTGGATGCTCAATTACATCACCTGCTGTTTTGGGAATAACCAATAATAAAAAAGGTTGAATTGTTTAGATCTTTAAACACTGTGCTTTCTCTATTCATGTAGAACTGCATAATTAAAAAGTTTAAACAATCCATTGAAACAAAAAGAGGAAATTATGCAGTGGAACTTTCTGATTGCGGTTTAAAAGGAATAAAAAGAGAAACGTGGCAACATTGTCTTCTGCATCTAAGAACATCCTGAGTGAGCTTTATGCAATTTGTGGCATCTGATTTCTACAACTTCAGTTACTACAAAACTACAGAAGATGAAGTTGATCTACAGTCAAGATCATAAAATTACCCAGGGTTTGCTAATAATAATTTTGACTTGTAATTAAGCAATAATGGAAAATTTACACAGAGCATCTTAACTTAATTTGTCATTTATATTGGTAACAACCCAGATCATTGCTGTCTGTATAAATGATAGTTCTAGACTTAAGTGGGAAATAAGAGTGTTCTAAAGGCTGTTGCTGCCAGCATTTGAAAATTAGTTGCAGAAAGATGCATATTGAACATAACTTGGAAATAGCTCCCAGGTTAATAGCTTTATCAAACTGTGACAGCATCAAGGATGCATTCTTCATTCATTACTTACAGTGAGGAGGGGAGACTATAATCATGGCAAAATGTACACTGACCATAAGTGATCATTAACCAAACAATGTATTACATTGACTCTCGATATATTTTTATATTACACTTTACTGAAAATGATGTAATCAAAATTTACAATGGATCATTTCTCTACTATTTACGCTGTTAATATTAGGGTAATAAGCTAAAGTTGCAACTGCTTATTTTGTTTTACAGATAAAAATTAAGTTTACCTCAAAAACCACATAGTAATGTGATCTATTAAACATCTGTTTTAAATTTTGCAACTGAGAGTTAAATCTTGTTGCACAGGTTTTGTTTACAAATGGGTCTGGCTCAGAAATGCTAGTTTGGCTCAGTGATAGCATTTTTGCCTGAGTCAGCAAGTTGTGGTTTCAAGCTCAACTACAGGCCTCAAGCACAGATTGCAGAGAGACATTTTATTGTGGTACTGCGGGCCAGCTGCTGAGCTACGATCTTTCACATAAGATACTAAACCAAAGCCCACTCTGGTGTATATAAACAGATCCCAAGGTATTATATAAATGTGAATTGCGGCCAAACATTATCCTTCAATCAACATCACCACAAACAAATTGAATGCTCATTCTTTCTTTAATTTATTGAATTATTGTTAATGGTACAACGTGCTGCACAAATTGGCTGCTGCACTGCAAAGGCACTGATGACACTCCAAAGGCAACTTGTTGGATGGGAAGCACTTTTATGTAATCTAAGGTTGTGAGTGGCATCAGGAGGCATCCTGAGCACGTAAGGAAGATTGCTGTGATTGTTGGAAGCCAACCATTTCAGTACGAGTGTATTATTGCAAGAATTTATCATGCCAGGTCTTCTGCAAAGCCATCTTCATAGTTTCATTAATGACTTTTGCTCCATTGTAGAGTCAAAAGTGATGATATTCCCTGATGATTTCACCACCTTCAGTATCATTCACACTTCTTCAGAAAATAAAATAATACATGCCGTCATGTGGTAAGACCAATGTTGGGCTTATAGGAAGAATGATATTAACTGTACGAGCATATAGAAAAGCAGGAAATTCATTACAGAAGACTGCAGATGCTGGAGGTCTGGAATATAAAAACAAAGCAATGGAGAAACTCAGTAAATCTGGCAGCACCTGTGCAGAGAAAGGTAGAGCTTATGTTTTGACTTCTTTTCCATACTGAAGGGGGGTGGAAAAGTGATGGGTTTATTGCTGTTATAAAGAAGGGACATTGAGTAAGTCGAACAGATGGTCAACATGCCTTGAGAAAAAGGGGAAGGGTGTGCAAATAATAATAGAGCAGTGTTACAGCCAAAGAATAGGTGTTAATGGCAGAGAAAAGGTAAGCAGTGCTGAGCACAAACCCATGCAAAGACACTGAGGGAATGTTGGGCAGAAGAGGTTATTAAAAGGGAAGGCAGAGTTCAAAGTCTGAACTCAATGTTGAGACTTATAGGCTGTAAAATGCCTAAGAGAGTGGCTGGTGTCTTGAAATGGGAGGCAATCAGAAGACTGTGGTCATTCCTGCAGAACCCCTCTGCTCCAGCTGTAATATAGTCAACCCAGTCTATGGTTCTCCCTGCCAGTGTAAAGGACACCACACTGAGCAACAAATCCAGTCAATTAAATAGAAATAAGTACAAGTAACCTTCTGCTTCACTTGACAGGTAGAATGTATGGCCTTAGTGAGTGAGAAGGGAGAAAGTAAATGGGCAGGTCTAACACCTTCTGGGATTGGGGAGTTGCCATGGTGAGGAGGTGAAGGGTTGCCAGGAGTGACAGAGAGTGAATCAGAGCACTGCTGAGGGAAAGGTTTCCGTAGACTGCTGATAGGAGAGAGAGGGTATAATATATTTGATGGTGAAATTCAAGCTGGAGGTTGCAGAAACAGTAAAGAAGTGGCAGTAAAGGAGTGGCACATTGCTGTTGGGATTTAAAGGGTTAAGGAATAATTGATTCAAGGTAGGGAATCTAATCTGATCACTTTAAACGGAGACCTGAATAGCTTAATGAAAACAAAGATACCTGATTCCTGGTGAAAAAAAGTGTTGTAAAGTGGATACTTGAATACCACAAAGTAATATAAGTACTGTAGACCCTTGATTAGCTTTACAAAGAAACATAAGTACTACAGAGACTTGATTAGTTTTACAAAGAACTATAAGTACTGCAAGATGGGAGCTCAATTACTTTTACAAAGGTTCCCAAGTAATGTAAGGTCAAGACGTGATTAGCTTTACAAGTTATGCCGTGAATAAGGATATTTGAGAATCAGGCACAACTGGAAATGTATACAACAAAATACAATCAGGGAGCAGTCCATTTCCATATGCATACCTGTATAAAGCAAAGCCTTTGCTTCATTTGGACCTTCTGCCATCTCTTTCTGAGTGTTACACTACAAGCTGACGAGAGGCAACTTACATTCAAGCCATACAAATAACAAGCAATAATATTCTCTAAAATCGGAATTATGGCTACCTTACCTTGTCATTTTATTGCTCAGTTTCTCAGTTTCAACATCCTGGAAAGTCACCATTGACCAGAAATCAAATTTGACCAGTTACACAAGCACTATGCTGACATGAGCAGGTTGGTGGCTGAGTATTGGCAAGCAGTGCAAACAAGTACTCTTCATTTGACTGAATGGGTGCTGTTCCAACAAGACTCAGGAAGCTCAACATCATTTAAGAGATAGCAGCCCATCCACTACCTAAAACATTCACCCACTCCACCACTGGCACAGGATGGTTGCAGTGTATACCCTCTACGAGATGGACTCCAGAAACTTGTTGAGGTTTCTTCACTGGCACTTTCCAAACTTACAACCTTCACCACCCAGATGGGCAGAATGAAAACACCAACACCTCCAAACCCCCCCCCCCCCCTCTTTAAGTCGCATACTATACCTTGTGTTGGATAGAGATTGCCACTCCATCATTGCTTGGTCAAAATCTTGGAATTTCCCATCTACTGTGGGAATGCTTTCATCCACAGAGACTGCAGTGATTCAAGGAGTCAGCTCACCACTGATAGCACAAGGTAGTTGGGATAGTGACAAGGCAGATTTTGCCAACAAAGTCCACATCCTGTGAATAGTTCACTGATGCCCTATAGGGAAGGAAACTGCCATCCTTATCTAGTCTGGTGTCCAAGTGACTCCAAATACACAGCAATGCGATTGACTCTTAACTGCTCTCTGGGCAATAAATGCTGGACTAGCCAGCAATGCCCTCACTGTGTAAATGAATTTTAAAAAGTCGGAAAATTACACAAGATGCTAAATAAATGCAAATTATTTCTTCCTTTGAAAAGGGCCACCAAACTGAATAAAAAGGTCATGCATTGAGGATTTACTCATGCATCTTTGATTCAATTTCTATTATTTAATTAAAATAAAACAAAGAACTGCAAATGCTAGTGTTTTAAAACAAAAACAGAAATTGCTAGAGAAACTCAGCAGTCTGACGACATCTGTGGGAAGAAAACAGCATTTTGAGTCCACTTTTGATGAAGTGTCACTGAACTCAAAACAGCAACTCTGCTTTAAAAGCAAACTATTCCATATCTGTTGGCCCAGCATTGAGTGTTATTCCTTACTCCCTGTTACTCCCGTGATGAATGCATTGTGGATTTCTGCTTAAGGCAATTTTGAATGCCCTTGGTTTTAGTACTTAAAAATTAAATTTTCAGGAATATATATATTGGGGCATACTTTTTCTGGAAACATCATATACTTTGATGACATGCTGCTTACTGGAAAATATATTGGTGTCTTAGATTTTGTTGACTATATGTATGAAGAGCCATGTGCAAAATCTGAATCATTTACTCACAGCTATTTGATAAAAGTAAGAAAAGGAAGGAATAATCTATACAATAAATTGTAGTGCCATTGACTAGGAACCATTGAGATTGCTCAGCACAAATTGGTGGTTTACTGATTGCCCATTCAGACCGAATATCAGAATGTTTGTCCATCAGAAGCTGATGCCACAAGACTCAAAAGTGTCTCAGAAGCTGATCTTGCACTGAGCTAGTGGCACTTAGTTATGTAACTAAGCAAATATTGCAGAGATCGGTAACACATACAGACAAAACAGGCTCAATTTTCCAAAATACCTTGCTGTAGATTCTGTGCAACTTCATGGTGGTCTTTGGCCAATTTCTCTGTACAAACTTCAGTGTATTTAGTCTCAGTTACAAAGCAGTGCACCAGACATGGCTGAGGATTTCATGACTGGATGTAAGAATAGCTTTTTAAAGGGCTGGAGCTCACTATAACAAGGGTACAAAGGATTACCTACTCATTCATATGATGCACAAACAACTATTTTCCTTTTGATACTGAAGTTTTGATGGTCCTGGTGCAGAAAATGCATCAAATATCAATGTTCTTATCTGAATGCAAACCACATTTCAGTAAACGAACAGGATCGACATCAAAATTAATGCAGTCAGCTGGTTACCTCATACTTGGCTGTCGTTGAGGAAGATGTGCCCTTTTCTCATGACCCGTGGCAAAGCTCACTTTGTCATGCAGTTCTCAGGAAAATTCGGAAACATTGCACAAGACTAAGTTGAAAACCCACAAATACTCGAGCATGTACTGTTTCAAGTACTGTGCATAACCATTTCCTATCTTCACACACTCAAGTCTTAGTTACATGTGCATTCTTTTCAATGGTGAGGGAAACGAACTTCCTCTAATATTGAAAAATCAACAAAAGCTCATTGTAACAAAGTTAAAGACCCATACACATGGGCCTCCAAAAGTAATCAAAATTTGAAATTTTAAATGTTTAAGTTAGAAACCATGATTGGTTTACCAATGGATGATTTCAGTATACTATGTCCTGCACCAATAATAACTTCAAAGGCCAACATATATAAATTGTCTTGAATTCATCACAAACATGGTACGCACATCTGCACTTATCACACAGATAACTGAAACGCCATTCCATACACAATAAAAAGTTAGGCACATACTCAAATATTGTGAGACCCCTCATAAAAAATTAATCTAACTCTTAGTGATAAAGTGTTATGTAAAGCAGTTGTTACCCACCATATGTTAGATTTCCGCACTGTAGAGGACAGCACATTATAAGCATTGAATACAGAATTCTATACTGAAGGATGTACAAATAAATCATTGTTTCACATGGAATAAGACTTCCAGGACTGGAACACTACAACTGTGAGGAAAGATTGGATAGGCTGGTGTTGTTCCCCTTGGAACAAAGCAGGCTGAGGAGAGATTTGACTGAGATTTACAAAGTTATGAGGGCCTTGATAAAGTGACTAGGAAGGGCTTATTTGCCTTAGCAGAGGGGCCAGGTCATTTGAGGCATGGATTTAAAATGACTGGTAAAAAGAATAGAGAGGAGATAAGGAAAATCATTTCATTCCCATAAATTTGTGGGTCTGGAACTCATTGCCTGCAAGGGTAGTTGATGCAGAAGCCCTCAACTCAATTCAAAGGTGGCTCAGTATGCATTTTAAGTGCTGTAACGTACAACATTGTGTAGCAAATACTCAAAATTGGGATTAGGCTGGGTGGTTTGTTTTTCAGCTGGTTCAGATCCAATGGGATCAGTGGCCTCTTTCTGTCTACCCTTCTCTGATTCTAATTATTTTGAGCCCTAAATGGTGGGAAGGGAGGATTTAAAAAGACAGGTGTTGCATCTTCTTTGGTTGCACACGGCAGAATCATGGCAAGGGTAGGGGACATTGAGGGTACTAAAAAGTAAAACAGATGTGATTAATGCCTGACAAAATGAGAGAATGGAAAATATTCCTCACAGGAACCGCACCTGGATGAAGAGAAGTCAAAGTAGCTGTCAAGGTCAGTAGGCCTCTAACAGACATTAGTTGACTGTCTATTCCCAAAACGGGACAAAGAAATCAAGGAATACAAAAAAAAAGAACTGGAGTTGAACTATGTAAAAGTGAGAAAAGTGGATATTAGAGGCAAAGTTAATGCATTTTCTTTTCACTTTGTGGTGAGACCAGGAAATGGCACTGCCAGAAAAACTGATGGGACTTGAATAGGACTGCAACCACGAATGTTTCACATATCCCACAAGAAGTCAGCTGAGCGAAGATCCAAAGGATTCCTATGGAGACACATTTACGCTGAAGGAAGTGAGTGGAAGCAAAGAAGAAATAGGAATGTGAGAGAACATGGTCAGTCAGGTAAGGAAGGGTAAAACTGGGCAGGTACTCATTGGGCATCTGTTCAAAGAAGAAGCAACAATCCGAAGATTATGCTGGTGGGGCCACAGTGTATCGATGAATTGGAGTCTATATGTGGATAAGGTCGTCAACTGTTTTAATGTTCTGAAAAGAGTCAAACCAGATTCAAAACATTAACTGTTCCTCTCCCAACAGACACTGTCAGACCTGCTGAGTTTCTCCAGCATTCTCTGTGTTTGTAATAAATTTTAACTGTTTATATCCCTACAGTTGCCACCTCACCAATTTAGTATTTCTAACATTTTCAGTTTTTATTTCAGATTCTAGTGTCTGCAGTAGTTAGTGTCTGTACACGCATCGAAGTGGTATCCAAGGCATACTGGTTTGGAGATAGGTACACCTTTTGTTCAGAAGGATGAGGTTACTATCAGGAGGGAGGGAGTTCCTGAGTCATTGCAGGAACAGATCAGAGTGAGGAATGTGGAATGTGGCTCAATTGTGAATTCCCAAGATGTGTCAGCATTGAGTACATGAGAAGGTCTGGCATCATTGGTTTGTAAGCTTGGTAAAGAGACCTTAAATTGTGTTTTTTTCAAGTCTTGAAAAATAAACACCGCAGCTCCCTATGTCTCTACCTCTCTGGAACATTGAATAAATAAACACTTGTCTGCTTTAATAAAATGTGCTTTTACTTTCAAGCAGTAAAATCCTGTATGCAATGTTTACATCTCTTAGAAAGTGCCAGGAAGGAGGCCAAGACTTGCGAATAGCAATCCTCTGTGAATGGTCAACCTTAGTTGTCAATCATAAAAACTTCCAGAATTTGAGAACATTTTCTATTTTGCAATTTCCTGCTGGGCAGGTTAGTTCAGGTTAAAATTACCCTTTTTGGTTTGGAATAAATTACTTATCTTCAATAAAAGTCCCTGAGTAATTGTTCAGGTAAAAAGGTCATAATTAATTACTTCCTATGAATCCATCTTTTACATTCAAAAGTGAATTATTAGTATTTCTCTCTCACACTGCAACTTATGTAAACACTGATCTAGTTTGTAATGAGAAAACATAAAGAATTTTAATAGAAATTTTGAAATTTATTGTCTATCATTTCTTCAAATAATTTGTAAGCTAACTAAACATATTCAAAATGCTTTGATTACATAAAAAGAAACATTTTACTAGTGGAGTGATAACAATCCTAATGTTGCAGCTTAGGGAATTCTGCACACTGCACAATGCTCCATCTATAGGATTTCCCATCAGCTAACAAAGAAAATAATCAAGTCCAAGGCTAGGCTTTTTGCAAAAGACAAAAATGTCAGCCAAGAAAAGATCAACTGGTCCATCCAGCTTGTATCATTTGATCATGGTATCTCATGCATTAGATTTAGACACTACCTACACACCAGGGTCCATGTAGTCCCCTGGGAGTGGATAAAAAAAGCTATTGAAAAATATCTGGAAGTTTCCTCAACCCTGACTGAAGTGATTAAAATTAGCCCAGGACATCAGTTGACCATAACTTAATTACATGTATTATATGACATAAATTCAACCCTAGTCATAAAGTAACACAGCTTCTTTTACTGAAGGTCGTTAGAAAATCAGCACTCACCACACAAGCTGGCAACTTGATCCAATGGTCTACTAAGCTATGGAAAATGAAGAACTACCTATTGTCTAATCTAGTTCTATCCTTATAAAAAGCTAGTCTTTCTGCAAACAATCTAATTAAAATGATTTATCAATGCAAATGCAACTCAGTCCCTTCATTTTTTTAATGGTCCTGAATCAAATTTCCCCGATTTAGCACTGTTCTAAAGAAGATGGACCCAATGTTGTAAGCCATCTGGGTAACTAGGTGCTTTAAAATAGCAATGAACCTTACGGTCTTTCGGTGGACATTTCCAAAGCCTCAATATCACCTACTATGTGAGGAAATAATAAGATTAAAAAGTACAATTTTATCATATATAGGCTGTGCTTTCACGATTTTTCATAAATTGGTTCATGTTGTGTTAAAAGCCTTCCTTGAAAACTACCAATTACATGTCAGGAAAGATTGCTCCTCTTTCTCCACCCCCTCCCCTCCCCGCCCCCACACCACCCCAAGACGAGTTTAAACAATTTTGCCGTTCCTTATAACAAATTGGAAGTTACCAGTTTACAATTACCAAATCATTGAATCAACTGGAAGAAATTTGCACAGAATTTGAATGAACTAACTGAAAGAATTAATATCAATGACATAACTAATCCAGGAACACAGATAATTTGAATATAAATAGTTTACAGGCAAATGGTTTTACTTGTTGAGAAACATATAGAATGCTAATTCTGAATTACCTTTAGATCTAGACGAGCAATGGTACTCAGAGGGTTAATTGAAAATATGTCCCAAGTGTGTTTTCATGCTGTTTATTAATTATTAAACAGGGATCAACAAAAAGAAACCTTGAACCTGAAGAAAAATATTCATTTCAAAAAAAACTTAGAAATCTAACATTTTATTTTGCCTTCTGAAAAATTCAACAACCTTCCCCTGCATCTTAAGTCAAGGTCATTGTTTGCAATTGGAGCAATAAGTGAAACCATAATCTTTTCATGATTCTCTTAGTACCGTACGAAATAGCACTTGGGATCTTTATTTGTATAATATATTTAATACAAACTCGTTCTTCAATTCATCTCTGCAATTCTTTTTTTTGCTTTCAAGGTCATTATTCAGATAAATAAACCAGCATAACTGCTAAAGATGCTACTAAGGTAGTTTCGGCAGAGGGTGCACAGGAAAAGAAATAACTCTCTCTGGGAGAAATTACATGCAATGAGGGGCAACCATATACGGCTTTTGTCTCAAGGAGTCTCCGAGGTAAATGTAGAGATTTGGTAGATTTTGGCACTGCTATTCAGACAGCACACATATACTGAAAACATTATTCTCTACGGCATACCCCAGAGGGCTTAGTGATCATCTGTATGCTCATAGTTATTCCTTTCTCTCAAATTCATGACAAGAGTTCCTTTATTCATTTTAAAATAACATCAATAACCTGACAGCTTTCCTTTCAGCAAAAATATTAACTGTTTTACTCACCAAGTCAGGTGATACATGATAATAATCACTGGCAATAAACAGAATAAGCTGACTAGAAGGAGTTATCAATGTGTAATGTACACAATAGGAACAATTACTTGATTCAGTTACAGGAAACAAACATGAGATATACCATTTGAGGCTTCAATCTCATTGCCATTTACGATCAGCATTAAGTAGATGACAAGAGGAAAAGAATCCGTTCTCTGGTTATTTGAAAGTGGGACGAAAGTGATGGGAATAACGAAGCAAGAAGTACTAATTATTTAGGCAAAAAAAAATAGATTTTAAAAATCAGATTAGAATGTGGAACTGCCCCAGCCATTGTTCTCAATTTCTTCACAACACAGATGCCTTTACTGCTGGAACAAAATGAACATTTCAGTCAGCAGTAGTGTAAAGGTCTACATTGTACAAAGGAGGCATTCTTACTCTTTTTCACACATTGAATTTCAAGGCTGAGGTGCGAGTCATTGCAATTTGAGCCACATATCTAATTTTTCTCTCTTTCTGGGATGACACAAATTGTCTTCTATTCCTCTTATTGTATACTAAGACACGGAGGCACTAAGTAGATCCCCAAGGTGTGCTTGCAGCAAAAGTAGAAGGGAAACTTTTTTGTGCAAAAACTGAATCTTTACCAACGCATGTCAGAAATGATCCCAAAGATACATTTTCTCAAAACAGTTACGAACTTCATTCTTTATTTCTTCACCTTTATACATTTATTATTTCCTGACCATTTTCTTTAATAACGGGGCGGATGGAATAACAGTCATTGAACATCAAAACAGGTTATAGTCAATGAAGTGTTTTGAGTCTCAGTTATAACTGTTACCTGTGGAAAACACATATTTATATGCCTGTCATGAATCAATATCTTTGTTGGCCATCGATTGCAGTCTTCCAGATTGGTACAGTTCAGAGGCATCCATCAAAACCATTCTTTCTAACCTTAATTTGTTTATCACCATTCTCAAATAATTACTATTAGATTCTTCAACAATTGCTTCTGACTAGTATATATGCAAATCGTTAAACAAAGCCCTCACCAACTGAAGTATTTGCAAGGTTTGTTCTTATATTATAATAATCAGATTAATTGAAACATTAGGCTGAGTTTCATCCAAGGTTGACTAAGTGTCAATTTCATGGAATATATCTGAGAGTTTCACTCCATGAGCCCCAGTGAGTTTTCTGACACATTTCTATGCTGCTCACCTCAATATATGTGTCACTCCTCTCTGGCATCTCTTCTGCACTATCCTGTGAAAGTACTTGCCGCCAACAAGGCTTTCTGGGATTTTTGCTGCCAGTCCGTACTTAAACACTAGCTGTGCACCAGTCCATCATTGCGAGGCAGGAACTGGCCTTCACGGTGGCAGTGAGGCAAAGTTTGACCCCAAGATGGCTGACAGTGGCAAAGTGGCACCCCGATTTGCTGACCTAAAGATTCTGGTGGATGAGGTGACAGAGAGGAAGGCCATCTTTTTTCCTCAGGACTGCCAGAGAAGACCATTGCACCTCGACCCTGTCAACCTGATCTGAAGTTTCCATCAGGACCATGGTCTGGAAGAACACCCAGCAATGTGGGAAGACAGGTTCTGTGCTCCACAAGCCAAAGTACCATCATCTGCAAAGTCCCTCTGCAGCCTTACATTCATTCTAACACTACAACTGCATCCAATTTCCATCCTAGCGTATGATGTACCATTCTTCCTCTTGTGTGCAACATCTTTTCTCAATTTCTCTCACCCACCTCAGCATCCTGGACTTTCACCCTTGCCTGCGATCTGTGCTTTGGAACATTCAAAACCTTTCCCCAACCTGCGACTGCAATAACACTGAGCCAACCATTCTAATCTCACTCAACCCCTCCCTTTCTCTCATTCCAGGAGAAAACAAGCCCACTCTATGGCAGAGGGACAGGTAGTGTGCCTGACATTTGCCTCCTCATCCCCAAGGAGGGAATCGTTACCTGAGAGGCAGAGGACCATAATGGCTCATACGGTGATACCCAAACCTCCATGTTCTTCGCCTCTCTGAGGAAGAGGTCAGAGAACCCTCAGAGTAGGCATCAGGAAAGCTGCCTCCTGGATCTTTCACCAGCTCAGATATTGACATCTTGGTGGGTACTGTAGCTCCCTGACAGGACAGAACACATTCCAGTGAACACAACACAGGCATGCCTCCACAGTTGGCCAAGGAAGAAACAGTCCAGGTTCCTGGCACACAGAGGACCACCAGAGTTCAGGTACCTGCTCAGCTCCAGGTCAGTCAGCGCACCATTAACAACTCCATACACTGGCAGACACAGGAGCAGCAGGCAGGCTTTTTTGGAAGCACTGGCCAAATGACTCAAAAGATCGAGGAGTGCACCAGAGCTACCTGTATTGTGCTGCCTCTGGTGAGTGAACATCTAGCCATCTGTGTAAACAAGATGGCAGCTCTCATGGAGACTCAGCCCAGTGTCGGCTGGCTATGGACAAAGACTTGCATTCCAACACTCTAGCCATTGATGCTCAACACAGACAGCAAGGTGACGGAGAGGGAGGGACCTTGACCTCAATCCAGTGTTCCTTTCTCACAAGGAGACAGGATGTTGCCAGTAGGCTCCCAGTCAGAGGAGGATCCACATACAAATCTTTGTAAGTCTCTTCAGAGGATACTCCAGAAATGTCAAGTCTCTCAACCTCTGCACAGTCTGCAATCCCCAGCTGTTGCTGTTCAAGCTGAGGAGGGTGCACTTGCTTCTGAGCAGATCACTTTCTGCATATCTGGTTGTTTAGCCACAAACAAACCCACAACGGTTTCCACTATCTGACAGGCTCCCTCCACATCAGCCGTGAACTCCTGGACGGCACCTCGATATGGTAAGAGAAAAAGGGAAAAACAGAACTTTTCAGGCAGCGAAGAACAAAGAATATATATTATCACATTTGTAAATATATATTCATGTTTCATCAACAGCAGTGTGAACAAATACATTTTTAGCTAAATTATAAGAATAAAGATAGACAAGTTAGCTGTCTTCAGTACCACATTATGTACTAGCCCTGTTTGAATGATAGCTACCCTTTCCATTGTGCCCATTCTAGCACAAAGTACTATTAGGATTGAATGAGGGAGCATCAGAATACGTGAATGTGTCCGTCATTTTGAAAATATAACTTGTATGAAGTAAGAGGAAAAGCATTAAAAAAATTGTCCCTGCAGTTAGCATTTGATGGGAGATGCTGGTCTCTGCATCATCAAACCATTTACAGTGAAAGATTACTTGACACAATTCAGTTCCACTGAATAACAGTCACATAGAAATCCTAAAATAGAAAAAAAGTACTGAGGAAATCTGAATCTAGATTTGAATTTAGCGTTTCTCCTCTAGAAAAGAACGCCATGGAGAATGCATACTAAAGTCAATCTTTGACAAATACAGAGGAATTTTGATTATCCGAAGGACATGGGCTAGGAGTATTCCGTTCAGTTAATCAAATTCTGGAAAATGGAAACCAGATAACATAGTTTGGCTAAGTATCAGGACCTTGCGATTTTATTGGATAATCTGATATTCCGATAATCGCATGTTAGGTACTCAAGATTCCTCTACATTTGTCCCATAACTTCGCGCTGAAATAGTAAGTATCAAATAGTTTCATAATTATCCTCATGGGCGGAAATGGGAATAAGAAATGCAGGCTTAAATTTCTGCTCTGAACTCTACATTATTTAATGGACCATCCTGTTGTTCACCTTTGATTGACTGTTCAGAGGGTAAGTGACACTGGGTACTGTCTCTTCCTGTATATTACTTCATCAATATGTAACTGACATACAGAGGCTAAAGAAGTCTCAATGTATAAACAAAGCCAGAGTAACAGAAAGAACAGGACAATTCATCTTGGCACTAAAGGTCGAGAAATAGAAAATAACACCATTCCAAAGAATTGGCTTGTGACCTTTATTGGAAGTTAATGCTTGGTTGTCATGCAAAGATATGGTCTAGATCCACTGCAAAATACTTGACATTCATCATCAAAGCCCAAACATGAACAATGGCTGAACTATTAAAAAAGGGAAATGCAGGCTGGAATTGGAAAGCAAATTTCAAGAAAATTGAACATGATGCTACTAAATTTGGGGGAGGGGGAAGGGTTTGTTCCCTAAAATATCCAAAATCCTTCTCATGTAGGTGAGTTGATGGTATTATCAATAAACTATTAATCTAGAAACTCAGCTAATGACGGGGGATCCAGGTTTGAATCCCATCATGGCAACTAGTGGAATATAAATTCAACAAGAAATAACTGGAATTAAGAGTCTACCGCTGAACATACAACCATTGTTAATTGTCAGGAAAAACCCGTCTGGCTCACTAATGTCCTTCAAAGAAGAACTACCATCCTCACTTGTCTGGACTACATGTGACTCCAGACCCACAGCAATGTGATTGACTCTTAAATGTCTCTGAAAGCAGTTGTATCAATTACTACAAAGTCTCAACAAAGAAACGAAACTGGACAGATCGCCTGGCATTGACCTTGGCACCAGAAAGGACAATGGCAAAAACAGCCCCTGTCAACCCTGCAAAGATCTCCTTATGAATGTCTGGGGACTATTCCCAAAATAGGGAGAGCTTCCCATAAGCAAGAGCCTGACAAAGTCATACTCATGGAATCATAATTTACAAACAAAGTCCCAGTCACCACCATCACCATCCCTGGATGTGCCCTGTCCCACCAGCAGGACAGACCCAGCAGAAGTAATGGCACAGTGGTACACAGACAGGATGGAGTTGTTCTTGGAGTCCTCAACATTGACTCTGAGCTCTATGATGTTTCATGGCTTCAGGTTAAACTTTGACAAGGAAACCCCTTGCTGATTACAACGGACTGTCATCCCTTGGCTGATGAATCAGTACTCTTCCATGTTGAACAACAATTGGTGGAAACAATGATGGTAACAAGGGCACAAAAGGTACTCTCGGTGGAGGATTTCAATATTCACATCCACCGGTAGCTTGGTAGCAGCACTACTGATCGAGCTAGTCAGCTTCTAAAGCACATTGCTGCTAGACTAGGTTGGCTCCAGATGCTGAGGGGACCAAAAAAAGGGAAACATGTATTTGACCTCATTCTTACCAATTTACTGGCTGGAGATGGATCTGTCAATGGCAGCAGTAGTAAAAGTGACCACTGCTCAGTCCTTGTGGAGACAAAGTCCCACCTTCACATTGAAAATACCCTCTATCATGCTGTGTGGCACTATCACCGTGCTAAGTGGGACAGATTTCAAACAGATGGAAAATTCAAAACTGGGCATCCATGAAGCACTGTGGGCCATCAACAGCAAGAGATCTGTACTCCAGTACAATCTGTAACTCTCCTGGCCCAGCATATTCCCCATTTAACCATTACAGCCAAGCCAGGGGAACAACCCTGGTCTAATGGAGAGTACAGGAGGGCATGCCAGGAACAGCATCAGGCATACCTAAAAATGAAGTATCATCTTGGTAAAATTATCAAACAGAACTACTTGGATGCCAAAGAGCATAAGCAGCAAATGATGGACAGAGCTATGCGATCCCTCAACCAATGGATAAAATCTTAGTTCTGCAGCCCTGACACATCCAGTCATGAATGGTGGTGGACAATTAAACAATTCACTGGAAGAGCACACTCCATAAGTATTCCCATCCTTAATGCCCAGTACATCAGTGCAAAAGATAAGGCTGAAAAATTCACAGCAATCTTCAGCCAGATGTGCTGTGTGGATGATCTATCTTGGCCTTCTCCAGTGGTCCCCAGCATCACAGATAACAGTCTTGAGCCAATTCAATACACTCCACTTGATATCAAGAAATGGTTAGAAATACTGGATACTGCAAATGCAATGGGCCCTGATAACATTCCAGCACTAGTACTGAAGACTTGTACTCTAGAACCTATCATTCCCCTAGCCAAGCTATTGCAGTACAGTTACAACATTAGCATCTACCTGACAATGAGGCAAATTGCTTAGATAGGACCTGTACAGAAAAAGCAGGACAAATCCAACTTGGCCAATACTGCCCCATCAGTCCACACTCGATCATCAGTAAAGTGGTTGAAGATGTTATCAACAATGCTATCAAGCAGCATCTCCTCAGCAATAACCTGCTCAGTGACGCCCAGTTTGGAATCCGCCAGGGCCACTCAGCTCCTGACCTTATTGTAGCCTTGTTTCAAACATAGACAAAAGAGCTAAATGCCAGGGGTGAAGTAAGAGTGACAGCCCTTGACATCAAGGCCACATTTGACTTTACCATCAAGGAGCCCGAGTAAAACTGAATCACTTGGTATCAGATGGCAAACCCGCCGCTGTTTAGTATCATACCTGACATATAGGAAGATGGCTGTTGTCATCTCAGCTCCAGGACATTCCTGCAGGAGTTCCTCACGCTCATGTTTGAAGCCCAACCATATTCAGCTGCTTCACCAATGACCTTCCCTCTATCATAAGGTCTGAAGTGAGGATGTTCACCAATGATAGCACAATGGTCTGCACCATTCATGACTCCCCAGATACTGAAGCTGTCCATGTTCAAATGCAACAAGATCTGAGCAATATCCAGACTTGGGCTGACAATTGGCAAGTAACATTCATGCAACACAAATTCCAGGCAATGACCATCCCCAATAAGAGACATTTTACCTACTGCCCTTTGACATTCAATGGTGGCACCATTGCCGAATCATCCACTATCAATATCCTGGGCGTTATTATTGACCAGAACCTCAACTGGACTCGTTGCATAAACACAGTGTCTACAAGAGCAGGTCAGAGACTAGGAACTCACCTCCTGACTCCTCAAAGCCTGTCCACCATCTACAAGGCACAGGTCAGGTGTGTGATGGAATACCGCCAACTTGCCTGGATAAGTGCAGTTTCAACAGCACTCAAGAAACTTGACACCATCCCGGACAAAGCAGCCCACTTGATTGGCAGTATCCATGAGCATCCACTCCCTCCATCACTGACATTCAGTAGCAGCAGTGTGTTCATCTATAAGGTGCGCTGCAGAAATTCACCAAAGATCCTAATGCAGCACCTTCCAAACCCACGAACACTGCCATCTGGCAGGACAAGGGCAGCAGAAACATGGGAACACCAACACATGCAAGATATCCTCCAAGCCACTCACCATCCTGACTTGGAAATATATCGCTATTGCTTCACTATTGGTAGGTCAAAATCCTGGAATTCCCTCCCTAAAGGCATTGCGGGCCAATCTACAGTATATGGACTGCAACAGTTCACAAAGGCAGCTCACCATCACCTTCTTAAGGGCAACTAGGGATGGGCAATATAAATGCTGGCCAGCCAGTGATGTCCACATCCCTTGAGGAATAAAAACAAACTAAAATATTTAGCTAATGATGTGTTTACTGATGATGCATTAGATTATACTGTGAGATCACATTGATCTTAAACTAATGTTTTTCCGTAGTTTATTTAAACCAAAATGCATTATTCTAAACAAAAATGGGGTACACTTCTTAAGCAAGTGTGATCTATTTTACCGTGATGTTGGATTGACTTAAATGAAAAGCTACCTGGCAAAATTACTTTACATCCAACACACCAACAGATAACGTTAAATGAAAAATGGTGATATTTAGGTAGCAGTTCCAGGTAGTGTGTTTTGACCCAGCAAGGAAGGATAAACCTACCAACTCCAATAAAGTAGAGTTCATCAGAATTACCTGGGCATGAGTAAAAATATATCTCAAGGAATAAATTGGATGTTAAGCATTTGTTTTTAAATCAAACATTCACTAGAAGATTCCTTTTTTTTAAATCTTGGATGTCTTTCTCACAGAAGTATCCATACTGTGGAATATAAAACATGTGGCCTGTCACTCATTGTAAGTATATTGTTTGCAGCCTTACTTCAAATACCACTTGTCTGTGGCATTTAGTTGTGCTACAGCACTGGCAGATTGTCCAAGAGTCACTCTCATCTGATGCGTCAGGTTGACAATCAAACAAAGAATGATGGTAAATTCTGTTTCACAGTTAAACAAACTGAAGGATATTACCTAGGTATTTGTCACAGCCTCACAGAATTCTGTTTCTAATCTGCCATCTGGATGGATGTAGCAGAATTGAGAAGCAAGGGACAGACATTTCTCAGTAACAATCTGCTGTCATTTGGTATTTTAGTGTCCTGTGATTTTCCTTCAGCTTGACTTGAAAATCAAAGGAAACTGGCATATTCTGATGTGTTCAACATAATCATGAACATTTTGATAGAATTTTGCTGATCAGGAGGTCTATTTTGTCAAGCAAAGAATCTTCTTCCATTGCATGTTATATCGATTTTAAGAATTACTTTTGAATTATTTCCTCTTGCAGTCAAAGCACCATTATTTTACAAATCATCCTCTAGCAGTGGGGAGAATGATGTAGTGGGGTGGGGGAGTGATGGAAAATGATGTAGTAATTTCAGCTGGCTTGATAGTAGCCATTCTGTCATTTAGAACACCACCTGGACAGGTTCAATTCCCATTCCAGCTGAGGTAGAATTGGACTTACTCACTGACCAGGACAGTGAAAGACAGTGGCAAATTACCACTGACAAAGAATACTTAGAAAATAGTTCAATGTGAAGCATTTGCAGACTGTAAGCCAAAGACTTGCCTGTTGGTAGAACACGTGACATAAGAGAGTACAGTAATATAAAAGTAGACGTGAATTTTCACTCCAAGTTTGGAAGCTCAGTGTCAGGGCATTTCATATGTCTGCAGGAAAGAAAAGAGGCCTCAGGGGCAACTTTTTCACACAGAGGGTGGTACGTGTATGGAATGAGCTGCCAGAGGATGTGGTGGAGGCTGGTACAATTGGGTTTGGAGGATATGGGCCGGGTGCTGGCAGGTGGGACTAGATTGGGTTGAGATATCTGGTCGGCGTGGACAGGTTGGACCGAAGGGCCTGTTTCCATGCTATACATCTCTATGACTCTAAGTGCCCAGAAGGTGGAAGTTTTATTCTGGTGTCATCTGGAGTTGAACTTGGAAACCCTTGGACGAATGTAGAGACTGCTGGCAACAGAGACGATACATTAAAGTGATACATTAAAAAAAAGCATAATAGAATATAAAGCAGCCTACCATTTACATTGCATGCTCCCCCCCCCAATGTCTCATGCATGCCAATGTAGGCCCTCCACCTAGTCCCATTACCCTACACTTCCCCTGAATAATGCACCTAACCTTCATATCCCTGAGCACTACTGGCAATTTAGCTTGACCAATTCACCTAACCTGTACATCTTTGGACTGTGGGAAGAAACTGAAACACCCAGAGGAAACCCACGCTGACATAGGGAGAATGTGCAAACTCCACACAGACAGTCACCTGAGGCTGGGAGCAAATCTGGGTCTCTGGCGCTGTGAGGTAGCAGAACTAACCACTAAGCCATGTGCCACCCATAATCTGCATATCTCACTTTTAACACATCTAGGTCACTGAAATCAAACATGACCTGAAGCAGTTGCTGATTGAAGCGCCTCTGTGATATGCACAAGTATGAGACATGACCCATTTCCACTGCTGTTCTTGTGAAAATGGTATGTGCCACATTTAAGGGTGAGACTTTAGCATTTCTGCCTCCTCTTCCGTTTTTGCAAAAATGGAGAGGCTCTCTGACATTTCAAAGCTCCAGGCCCTAATATCAAGTTCTTGTCGGTGCCCTTGTCTAACGAGTCACTAGAAGGGAACTATCCATTTTCAGCACTGAACCACGTCCAGCCCAATTGGTTCTTGCCACATACAAATTTAATGATATGAATTTGAGCCCTGAAACTCATGGTGTAGCACATTGACATAAAACAGAGAACTGGGCAAACACAAGTATTGAGTTCTTGACTTTGGTGACTTGAACAACAAAGTTAACGGAACTGCATTTTTAAAAAAATATATAAGCTGTATTTTCTGTGTTTATGTGATATCACTACAGACGTGTACAGAAAAGCTAATGCAGAATAGTTTTGAAATAGAACATCTTTACATCTAAAACAGCTTTTTTGATACTCAAAGGGTTAATTCAATGAGATACACAGCATTTCTTGAATATGTTTACCCAATTATGACTAATGTACAGTACAATTAACAGTAAAAAATATTATAGCCTTCATCTTGCATGAGTAGATTGGTTATTAAAATAGCAAAGTCTGATTGGCTAACAAGGAAGTACTAATTGACAATTTTAAGAAATTAAATGTTATCAGGGATATTGTGCAAGTTCTTAAAGGGACTTAGTTACTAACAGGTGTCATGGAGGAATGCATGAGTTAATTCCCAGGATATAGAGTTTTGGTTAATATCCTGCTGAAATATATTGAGCATATTTAAATAGGTAAGGTTTGTGGGCCTAGCCTACTACATTAGCACAAAGTGTGCCACAGTGCAGGAGCTGAAAGAATGAAGGTCTTACATTGGAATTGTCCTCCTCCTAGACTGGCTGCTGAGCAGGCAAATAGGCTCACCTACTTTTTGTATCTCTTTCCAGTCCATTTGTGAATTGTTTGGTAAAACAGTCCAATACTTCCCTTCACACTTCTACCCACTGTTATAAACATGGATTAGCATATGAAGCTGGGCAGGAGGATTTTGATTAGGAGAGGCCTTTTGAGATGCTGACCAAATTGTGGTCATTGTGTTTATTGTGGATGAAGAACACATCAATTATTTTCAATTTCCTGGCCCTTCCTGGCTCTGAGCTCCTATAAACAATAAACCAATTGGAACACACTGCTTAGTGCTTGAAAAAGGTCTCTATTTTCATATTCCAACATTGGAAATTCCACTTGAGTTCATCTTTGACATGGTTCATATTATACAATTGTTACCTGGACATCATTTTGCATTCTCCTTCATTAAAGCACGGTTTGGCCTATTTTCCAAATAAACTAACTATATTTAGTTACCAACAAAACTAACTAAACCAACTAAAGTTAGCCCCATGTTTAGTAGATGAGGCACTTCATGAATTTCATACATTCTAAATTCGAAGTAAACTTGAAAAGTGACTCAAAGGTGTAACACTGCACCTCTTTAAGCAGTTCCAATAAATCATAGGCCTGGATTTTCCAAGGAGTGGCAATCATAGTTAGACGATTTTTATGTTAAGAGATACCTCTGCATTTCCAGGAGATTCTGATCACGGATCCTATAGAAACATGGAGTATACCTTCGATCCAACTCTATTTTTGTAGCGCAGAATGGTCGGGGGTAAGCTACAAATTTTTGCTGACAGTAGTTTCTGCATACTGTGATTCAAACATTCAGCAGCTCAGACAGCCATTTTGACAGCTCCTATTAAATGGTAAGTCTTGTCTGTCAGGAGATATTAGGGTACCAGGCAGGAAGTGTGCCAAATAGCTAGGTAGGGTGACTGGTGGATGAAATACCATGGTAACAAGGAGTGAGATGTCAGGTAAGATGCCTGATAAGCAGAGTGGATAAAGTGCCAAAGTGCCAGATGGTAGGCTGCAAGGTAAGTGGGATACTGTGGGTAGGTTGCCTCATGGGTGGAGTTCCAAGATATAAGATGGAAACAGTACCAGGTAATTCCTTGGTTGGAGTGGGCAGGAAGTACATGGCCCAGCAGAGAGAGGGGGAGTTGTGTGTCAGACAAGAGGGAGGGGAGGCTTCAGATCTTGGGATGACAGTGAGTGTCGGGTCAGGTGATGGGCAGGGGCTGCTGTTCTATCATACGGACATAGAGGGACTCTGGTGTCCTGATGGGAGGGGGGATTGTCAGGTCCCAGGATTGTGCGGAGTCAGAGGGAGGAGTGTCAGATTCCAGGGCAGAGGGAGATGTCAGGATGGGCAGCAATTGGACCTCAGCAGCAGTTGGTTGTGTCAGGTCCTGCAGAGGGATTTGTGAGATCCTGGGGAGTGTTGGGTACACCAGTGAGTATGGTGTTGGGTCACTAGCAGGGGAGTGTGTCCTGTACTAGGGGCAGAGTTGGCTGTTACATCAGCTGGCAGGCTGGGGAAAGAAAGGGGTAAATGAAGGGGGCGGCGGAATTCTCAGCTCATAGAGGAAGAGGAAGAAATGTTCAGTCCTGCTGGGCGTTTGGGTGGACGAGAAACATCAGGTTCCTGGTATAGAGAGTAGGGCAATCACATCAGTCAATTAACAGATATATGGTGTTGGGACAGAGTTATGGCGGTGTAACGTGTTTGGGGGGGGGGGCCTAGTTAGGGGTTGACTGTCAAATTAGGAGGATGGGGGGTCAGTTGAAAAAATAACCCAGCAGTCTGACAAGATTTTTAATTCTCTTGGGTAACTGTTAACTTAGCTGCAGCAGAAACCTCTGCATCCTCTGATTTACGTTAATACATTTGTGGAGGGTTTCAGCTTCAGGGGAATTGCAAAACAGAATCTTCAAGTTGGAGTCTGCTATGTGTGTGATTCCACAGGGTCCCAATGTGTAACTTGTGTTTGACTGGCAGAAACAACTATCTGGCCATCAGAAAATGTGGGCAATTATATTCAGGTTATTCCTCCAGCAAGTGAGGAAACATAACTTGACTGCCAGCTACCAGTTTAAGGTATGTTATCTCCTTCAGCTTCCTGAAAGGTTGCCAAATATTTCATTGTCCAGCCGTTGGAATGTCACTTTGTCACTTTACGTAACACTCTGTGATTCGGCAATCAGATCTAATAATATTGTGATACTATTTAAGACTAATAACAATGAATATGTGCTGGATTTCTATTTTTTATGGTAAAGAATATTTATAAGTCTTGGAAGTGTTTCTGATAACTGATTTTATGATTACAGGGACTGAGTCTATATTGACCAAAAAGAGCAACTAGAATTCTGAAACAACAAAATCCACATGATCGTTTAGTTCCATGCAAATTTGTTTTCTCATTCTTAGCCCTTGATGATAAATTTAACTTTACTTAGTCAATGTTCATAAATCAAGTGAACTTTAAATAATTAATTATTTGGTTATGAATGATCTCATTTGCATTAGAAAATATTTTGATGGACCACTACTCTGTCAGCTCTTTAATATAACATCATTTTATTCATTGCTGGAATGTGAGTGTCCTTAACAAATTAAAGAACTGTAAATGCTGGAAATCAGAAACAAAAACAGAAATTGCTGGAAAATCTCAGCAGGTTTGGCAGCATCTACAGACAGAAAGCAGAGTTAACACTCCAGGTTCGGTGACCCTTCTTCAGAACTGATAGCAGTTAGGAAATGCTTGATGTGAGGGTGAGTGTGAGGTTGTGAGTGAGTGTCCTTAGTTAAGCCAGCATTTATACTCATCCTTAATTGTCCTCAAGAAGGTGCTACAGACTGTAGGCATGCCTGCTTGCACTCTTTATTGAACAGACTTTGATCTGCCATCTTAGAGATTTTTTAAATTATTTGATGGAATGTAAGCATCACTAGCTCAGCCTGCATTTGTTCTCCATCACTAAGCAGCCCTAAATTGAATGAATTGTTGAGCCATTCCAGGGAACAATTAAGAATCAATGACATTGCTATGGATCAGAAGTCAAGTGAACTAGGAGAGGGTAGACTTCCTTCCATAAACAACAATAATAAACCATATTTTACAGCAATTGATGATAATTTACAAAACAGAAATTGCTGACTCATTAGTTCTGTCAGCATCTGTGGAAAGAAAGCAGAGTTATCGCTCTGTCAGAACTTCTAATCTGCAGTTGTATGTTTTAGTTTTGATGATAATTTCATGGTCACCATTACTAAGATGACTCTAGGTATTATCGTTGGTGTATTAACTAAATTTAAATTGCCAAGAGGAATTTGAACTCATGACTCCAGAGCATTAGCCTGGTTCTATTGATTAGTCTAGTGACAGAACCCTTCTGCCACTACTTCTCCCATAGGCTGTGAGGTTCCAATTGTGACCTCAATGTGAAGATGAAACGTCATGGTCACATGGACTGTGTCATGGTCATCTCTACAAAAACTGTCATGGGAAAATTCATCTGTGACAGGTAAGTTGGTGAGGACAAGATCAGAAAAGATTTTCCTTCATGTTGTTCTCCTCACCAACTCCGGCAGACTCAGAAGCGCTGTTGTTTAGGGTTCGGCTAGCCCGACCAGTGATGGTGTTACTGATGGTGCTACTTGGTGGACATTAAAGGCCCCACCTACAGTACATATTGAACCCTTGCTTTCTCCAACTGGTGTTCAACATAGAGGAGCACTGATTCATTAGGTGAGGGGCAGGTGGTGTCAGCAGTTTCCTTGCTCATGTTTGACATGAGGCCATTGGTTTCCATGGGGTTGAGAATTGATGTGAAGCTCTCATCAGGCAACTCCTTCCTGACTATATACCACTGTGCTGCCACCCCTGGGGGGATCTAGGGTCTGCCCTACTCATGGGACTGGATATATCTAGGGATGATGATGGTGATGCTTAAGAAATTGCCTGTAAGATTTAATTCGGTGAGTTTGACTACGCCAGACTATTACTCATTTATTATTGTACGTCAAAGAAATGAGTTAAAATTTATGTTTGAAATCAAAAAAGGGTTAACTTCATGAAAAAAGTGAGGTATAAATTAATTTATGCATTTTAACTTATATAATGCAGAGTAGATAAATATAAACTTTTACATTATATAGTTGCAAATTTCAGTTTTGGAGAAGCGTGTATTATAAATCAGGTAGAAAGTCTGTTAATAATTGATGGACCTGACCAGACTCAAAAAAATTTTATGTGCAACTGAATAAACCAATCATTTCATCCAGAGCTAATGGGGTTGTCTTGTTTGAGCACTATTACTTCCTCTGTACGATAAACAAACCGGCAAGTGTACTGCCAAACAGAATGGAGGAAATTTAGGCCTCTGCACGTGCCCAGTCCCATTACCCTGCAGCACGCAGATCTTTCAATGGCCATTGGAGTTTCTGTTATTAAAAACATTCTCTTTGTTCCCAATCCTTTAACTAAACCCCAAAGATTACTGTATCTTGCACAAACTACTCATTCTGCAGCTATCTACACTCCCATTTCATTGTGATTACATGGAGTGCCCTTTATTTTATTTTATATATGAAAATCTGAATTCATAATTTTCTAAGTCTTACAATATCAAGTTTCATATAAGAAATTGCTTCATTTCCTAAGTTGACAGCACCAGAATCAATATGTCTGGGAGGACAGTAATTTCTTCTATAAATTTTCTATTGGTGAATGCATTTTATTTTCCAATGTTGAATATTTTCTGAATGGAATCATACTTATGTGTAGATGACCATCATTTATGTTTTGATCCTGAAGTTTTGGAACACATTGAATGATTGTATTAACTAACTTGGATTTTGACATGCTTCTGGGATGACACGCATAGTACTCCAGCCTGCAAGGTGTGAAACCTAAAACTTACAATATAAACTTGTGATTATATACAGTATGACTTCAGATGAAATAATCAAGACTGGGTTTCCAGCAGCCCAAAACTGATATAGAAGCTAATCAGTATCCAAATAAATGTCATTACATAAATGATAGACTGGACTTTGATGCATACTCCCAGAGAGCCCCACAAAGTTATTAAGAATGAATTAGAGCACTCATAAAATGGAATTTGAAAGTAGCCATGACAAATTCCATTTCTGAAAAAAAGCATACGTGTAATATTAGATTACCTGAGTCAATATATGGTCAAGTTCAGCCAATAGTTTTAAACATCCCTATGGTGTATAAGTCAATAGTGCCAATGATATGTAGAAAATGAATATTCCAGCAAAATGAGATAAAGGTTCTGCTAAAATTAAAATGGAGCTGGAAATCGTAACTGTCCAACAAAAGGAACATTTATTGTATGGTAAAGTGGAGCAAAAAATAACAGCTGATTCTAGTCAAACCAAGCTGTAGTGAGTTCTGACCTTCTGTGGATGGTATGCAACTTGTCTGTGTCCAAATCCTGAATGTATTTAATCATGGAACATACTGAAATCTGTTCAGGCTCCACAATCTGTGCAGAAATCAGATCTAGCATTTTCCTGTTCCTTGGATCACTTAAAAAAAAACACTTAAACTTGGTTCTTTTCTAAAGACATAATTACAAGTTGCATAGACTGATCCTTAAAATTTGGATTAACTTCTCACCATAAATGTTCACATAATTTCTAGAAAATATCATACTTGTTTTATATTGCTTAAAACTTTTGTCTTTACTGTGAGTTTTGGTACAGTTCAACAGGTGGAGTCTAATAGATATCATTGCAAATACAGTTTGTGAATTATACTCTCAAATTACAGATATAAAGTTAATCATCTCAACATTCTGAACCCTTGAAGATATACTTCATAAAATAATTGATCAGATTAGAATTCACTAATAATGTCAATTTTTAAAATAATCTTATTGGTGATATTTTCTCCTTTTTGTGGAATGTTTACCATCACCATGAGAACCACTGAAGTGTGATTTGTTAAAATATACCAAATGTATGTTGTAGAAGTTGTGATAACACAGAAACTGCATCAATTCCTACAGAGGTATCTGGAAAGATATTCTTTCAAAGTTTGTTTATCACATGATCCTCAAATTGTAAACTTTCAAAATTTCATCTTCTGGAAAGAGTCTCAGCTGGAAAACTGAAATTGTAACACTTCTATTTAAAGAAGGAAGAAGACTGAAATCGGAAAACTAGAGGCCACTCAGATCAACATCTGTCAATGTGAAAATACTATAACCATTATTAAGGAGATAGTAGCAGGATATTTAGAAAATTGTCATATAATCAGGTAGAGTCAGACATGGTTTTGCAAAAGGAAAATGATGTTTGACAAACTTATTACGATTACTTTGAGGATGCAAGAAGCAAGATGTACATAGAGAAACCAGTAGACGTGTATTTGGATTTCGAGACAATATAAGATAATATACCACAAAAGAGTACTGTAGCGCATGAAATAAGAGATGGAGATAATATCCTCACATGGATACAGGATTGGCTGACTTGCGACAGAGTATTGGGATAAATTTTCAGGTTGGTCAACTGTGGACTAGTGGAGTGTCACATAAATAAGAGCTGGGCTCAACTATTTATGATATATGTTAATGACCTGAATGAAGGGACCAACTGTATATTGTAAAATTTGCTGATAATACAAATATTAAATAGGAAAGTATGCTGTGAGGAAGGCACAGAGAGACTGAAAAGGGATATTGACAGGTGAAGTGAATGAGCAAAGAAATGGCAGATGGAGTACAATGTGGAACACATGATGTCAAAGCTGAAAGGCAGAACAGAAAAGGAAAACATGATTTAAATGGACACAGACTGTAGAACATAACAGCACAGAGTGAACTCTGTATTCTTATGACTGAATCACAAAAAAAACCATGCAGATACAAGCAAGCATTTAGGAAGACAAATGGAAAGTTGGACTTCATAATTCACCCTCTTGCAATAAAAATAGGTAAGTTTGTTAAAACTGTACAGAGCATTCATGAGACTCATGAGTGGGGCAGCATGGTGGCTCAGTGGTTAGCATTGCTGCCTCACAGCGCCAGGTCCCAGGTTCGATTCCAGCCTTAGGTGACTGTCTGCGTGGAGTTTGCACATTTTCCCCGTGTCTGCGTGAAATTCCTCTGGGTGCTCCGGTTTCCTCCCATAATCCAAAGATGTGCAGGTCAGATGAATTGGCCATGCTAAATTGCCCACGGTGTTAGGTGCATTAGCCAGAGGGAAGTGGGTCTGAGTGGTTTACTCTTTGGAGGGTCAGTGTGGACCTTTTGGGCCGAAGGGCCTGTTTCCACACTGTCGGTAATCTAATCTAATTCACCTCAGGACAAACCTTCCTAAAGAGACCTTTTCCAACTGAAAAATAATGGTTTTCTGCTGTAAGAATATTAATCAGACCATTTATTAAACAATTCATGTTGCTTACATAATGTTGTAAATGACAAATGGCACAGCTATAAATTTCATGTGACATTTTTACACTGCTGTATATTTGGTTTAAAAATGTTATAATTGTCTCTTTGGACCGGTTGTCGAAGTCCTACAATGCCAGGTCTAGTTTGATGAGTTTCAATCTATTTGCTATTGTTTGTCCTTTTATAGCACTGAAACTCCCTTTCCTTTTTGCTTTTGATGTAGACTCTTACAACAATTGGGAAACTTAAGGAAGGAGATGTGTTTCATGTTAAAATACGAGATGCAATTTTGTCAAAGCAGCTTATTTGTTACCCGGGATGTCTGCCAGATCCATTACTGGTGAACAAAGGTTAATCTCCCTTAAAGAAGGTGGATAAATTGACAGAGAAATATTAAATTGTAGTGAAATAAAGGATTGCTGTCTAGTTAATATAATTCTCTGATCACTTCGAGTTTTGAAAAAGAGAGGCTTTAAGGATAAAAAAAACTGCATATTTCATCAGTTCATGAAAATGTACCCTGAATATATTCTTGCTTTCTCCAAGAAACATTTGGAGACTATAAGTGGACAGCAGCATCTCAACTTTAAATACACAAGAATCTAAGCTTTCACTGATCTCAATGAAGTAATAACCAAACATTGGACTTGCATGAAAGTCCTATGATAATGGACAAATCAAAAAGATGCATAATTGTTTATTACTTCATAATGGTTTCTTTACTACACAGCAATTACAACAAAATATTATTCAATCCTAAGATGCAGAAAATCTTATTTCAACTAAGAATCCTTCAATTTGTTAAGCAAGGTTTTCGGCTATTCTGGTTAGGTTTCATATGATCTTAAGAATCTTTACTGTGCTAATATTTTGGTATGTAAATGAGAAGTGATATGAGAAAAAGTCATTCTTTGAAATAATTCAGCAAAGGTATTGTAAATTTTCATAAAGTAGATAGCCAGTGCAATGTTTCAAATAATACCATCTAAAGCTTGACTTTTTTTAAAATTTAATTTTAATGTGCTTTGACTTCCAATTGCCTTCCTCTGTGCGAATCCTTCTTTCAGCTAATAATTACTCCAAAAAATATTCAAATTAATTGCCCATCATTTGCTTAGCTAATACATGTTTCTTTTTTATATAAGTATGGTTTAATTCTTCTAAGCTCTTCTCAAGTATCTATTTGTTTCAGCAAAGTGTTATGCAATCAGTTCTGCTGTCCTCTGAGACATTATCCTTATGACTGTTGTTTGTAACAGAAGGAAAACCAAGCAAAATCTAAAAACTCAAGGTATGGACTCATGCATAGATGAGAGGTAACCAACTTTAAAAAAAGGGAAGCTGTACCCTGAAAACCAAGATGAGATGGGACATTACCATACTTTGCTGTTTGTATATTTAAATATTGGCTATTTGAGAAACAAAACACAAATGATCTGTGTTAGTTAAAGTGTGACCACAGTGGTCAAATTCCTTTGCTCATATATTTTGGTTAAAACTTTAAATTCAATATAGTGCATGAAATATTCATGATGTCTTAGAGCATTTAATAAATAACTAATTATGCTGTTCTGACAGAATAAGTAACACATTTTTCTTCATTGAATTCCATCCAGATTATCCTTATTGAATGAGTAATATATATTTTGTTAGTGATAATTCCCATTGAGGACCACCGTCAAAGTATTTTCTTTAAGTATGTTGATCATCTTGAAGCAAAAGAACAAATATAAGAAAGCCAAATGGGCAATACGATATTCAAGAACATCAGGAACAATTGGGGAGGCAATAGTAATGTCGCTGGAATCAGTCTAGTGGCACAGTCTGATATTCTGAGGACCCTGGTTCCAAACCCACCATGTGGAATTTAAATCCACATTGAGCCACTGTCAATCATCCTAAAAGCCTCTCTGGTTTCCTAATGCCATTTCAGGAAGGACAGTTGACTCTGAAATGGCCTAGCTGGCCACTAATAACTATGAAACTCTTATGATGCCTAAAAGGGCTGAAAGTGGACATCGAGATGAATTCTTGAAATGAGTCTGGTATGCAAACATCTAAGACTACAGTAATGATTGTCAGTTGTTGCTACATCCTTTCTTCTCATCTACAACCAACACGCCTTGATATATGTTGATGGAATTTCAGAAATTCTCCATTCAGTAGTTCTCTAGGTACATTCTTTCACCTAAGGTGCAACAATTGTCTTGTGATTTTCTAATCTGATACTATTATGTAGTTTTAATCAGCTTGACTTTGAAGTTTTTAATAATGATAATTACTATCAGTGGGGCAGCACAGTGGTTCAGTGGTTAGTAGTGCTGAATTACAGCACCAGGGCCCTAGGTTCAATTCCAGCCTTGAGCGATTGTCTGTGTGGAGTTTGCACATCCTCCCTATGTCTGTATGGGTTTCCTTCCACAATCTAAAAATGTGCACGTTACATGAATTGGCCATGCTACATTGCCCTTAGTGTTCAGGGATGTGTAGGTTAGGTGCATTAGTCAGGGTAAACGTTGGCAAATGGGTTTGGGTGGGATACTCTTCAGAGGGTCATTGTGGACTTGTCAGGCTGAAGGGCCTGTTTCCACACTGTAGGGACTCTATCAGAACACGTGAATTTTGATCACTCAAGTAACTGTGTTTAGATTAGGAAGAATGGTTTAAAACTGGTTCGTGTAAACCTATCCAACAGCATATACCTCAGTCTCTCAAGGCATGCTGTTTTGGTAATTTCAGTCATATTACAGTATAGATTTGGTAAAATCAGAGATTGTCATACTTCCTTACAAGGCAGAAAGCTTGAAATCAGAACCCAGGATTTTACCATTTGCCATAGTGTTCCTTGTAGGCATCAGCAACATTAAATAGCTGTATAAAACTCCAAACCTTTCTAACTCAGCAACAATGCATAGAAATAAATCAGCAACTGACCTCAAAGTGGTTGCTGAACCTTTTAAATTTGCATCTTTCCAGGGGCTCCTTGTTGCTGCTCAGTGGATAGTGGGCTGTGCAAGGTTAAGAGAAGTCATTAGTTGGAGTTGTGACATTGAAAATGGTACTAGACTCAAATCAGTGATGCATATCAATTGACGTCACATTCTCTCTACAAAATGGCAACTGTTGTGGACTGTAGTAGAATTGTGTGTATAACTCAGATGCCTTTTTGGGCCCAAAACGCAGCCCATTGCTGTGGAAATGTGGATTCAGCACAATCAAGTTTTGCAGTCCCTACATAAGATTGTTTCCTGAAAAGCTGATGAGTCAATCATCAAGTGAATCAGCAAATATGAAGAAGAAGCAAATTCAGAGATGCAAGGATTATTTCATTATGGTGAAGAAAACCTGATTGAACATTACGTAAAGAGTTAATTGCTTTAGATTTCTTCATCATGCCAGGAATTGAATGTATTTTATGACGTAAACTCTCGGATAATGAAATAATTTGGGTTGGGTATCTAATTCATTGGAAATATGGCACATAAATGCTTTCTCAGGTTGATTTAAAAGCGTACATAACATGCTGCTTCCTCAATAAATAGGAAAAGTTGTCATAGTCTCAGAGGACCACTCTCTCATTAGAGAGATACTACTGCTGGTAATTTAAATTGGAGGGTCACCATGCCTTAGACAAGGGACAAGGTTGAGAAGGCAGGACCTTCATGCTAACCTTGGCTGGAGCAGGAATTGACATTATTCTACATTGCAGAACAGCCACCCAGCCAACTGAGCTAACTGACCCACAGACTGGTTATAGTATACTGGATTTTTTTTTGTTGCGATTGGTAGTTTCTTTACAGGGGGTATAGAGTCATTAGTCACATTACAAGTATGTGTTTCTGGCAAGTTATGATTCATCCAATGTAGGATGAAGTGAATAATGATTGACTTTTGACAGATGTGGTGACTTAAGTGCCATAGACAGAGCTGTCCATATTTGTGATCAGGGTTTGGGATTGCAGAGGCTGGTAAGATATTGAGACTGCCTTTCATGTGACGAAGTGGGACTTCTCACATATTTCACAATTAAATGTTATATTTTCAGTATGTCTACGTCCTTATTGGGAGAAAGTCTGTTGATGAAAGTGTAGATGCCTAGATATCAATCCTGTGTGACTTTAACTGCTAGGCCTCTTTTGCCAGTTCCTGGACAATGAGCTGCTTGAGAAGTCGTCGGATAGTGTAGGTGTATGATTGAGTAGCAGAAATCTATTGGCTGTCACCAAAACACGGTTCATCCGCGTTCAGTTAAGTTGTGGAAGCAGATATGGGAAATGTTTAAAAGGAAAGAAATGAGAATAAATATTTGGGCAACAGAGACCTAAAATATACTTGTGAAGTCTTGAGAAACACCATGATATGCTCTTCTGGAGAACCACAATTACAATTTTCAAAGCCTTACTCAAACTTTATTTTTTTTTTATTCTCATTGTCATTCTGTTGCCTTCATCAGGAGGGAAATTCACGATAATGTTTTCACTCAAAATACAATTATAATTACACACAGGGCTTGACGATGTCCCAGAGATCCTTGCTGTGTGGCTGGAAGTGGTTATACTAGAAAATAGCAGAATATTTGGGCAATTCACCTCTCTGAGCAGGAAAGGTGCAATTCACACCTTCTATCTCCACAAAGCTTGATTGATTTGCTTTGTACTGCACAACAAGCATCCCTATGCAAAACAATTTAAACTTACACATGCTGGATGATCTTCTCATTAGTTAATAAATTCTTAAAAATCAGTTTGACAGATTTCGTTTTCATGTACTGCTTATTTGGAAGCAGGAAATGACTTTGTAAGTTGCAAAGCTACAAAATTAGTCTAACAGCAAAACTCAAAATTCTGAACGGTCAACAATCACGCTCTATTGTTTTTTTTAGAAAATAAATCCACCTATCTAAAATTGTAAGAATAATTCCTTTGGTGATTGCTCTTCCTTCGATTGTGAGCTGACTTATTGACAAGGTGTGGTCCAGTGTCTGTTTTGGCATTTATTCTTATATCTTTTCTTTTGTTTAATAACTTAAACTGTTGCCTTTCCTGTGCAGCCTTCCTCAACATTTTTTGTTATTGTGATATGATGTGATGACAAAGTTAATGGGTGTTTCCTTTTGTGTACAGTATCGTGTTTATGAGAAGAGATGTTTTATGAAAAATTAGAGACAGACCCGCATTAAAAATTAACCAGTAAGAAAAATTAAAAACCAACTCTGACCTCTTCTGAAGTTTTCTGATCTTAAATCAATAAATGCCTTTGATGTGAGAAAATAACTTAAAAGTGTCACTAAAATCATTATGAAATTGTAGTAATGGCCCTGCTTTATGGGGAAAGGTTAATATTACGTGGGAGTAATCTTGCCAAATTGAGTAAACGTCAAATTTTTGTAGATATGCAAGATCACCTGGAGGAAATAATTTTGTGCTATGCTGCCTTTGCGTAGTCACATTGCAAAAATAACTTGTGCAAGGTAAACTTGCTAAGTATTACTGCTGTCAGCTCTTATCAACATTTTTCTAGTCTTAAGAAATATAATCTGTATTTGGAAGCCAAAAGCAGAACTCTATGTAAATGACAAGCATGCTAAGATCAATTTGACTAACTAGAGGGCGATGTGGAGACAACAAATGTTACCAGCTCCCTATCATTCTAAGGTGGTTATTGTCTCAAACTGACACATTATAGCTATATCGTAATGTTCGGGTCAGTACATCCATTGGTTTCCTCAATTATGATGGTTGGGGTCATTATGATCTTCATAGTGACAAATAACTTATAAAGAGAAATCTGAATTTGTAGTTAACAGCTAGAAGAAGAACATGTCAAGATTTCATATTTTAAAATTTTATTACATCGAATGCTAAAATAAACAATCACTTCACATTTTATTGAAATAAGTACACCCTTTTTTACATCTCACAAGGAATTACAGTTCTTGTCATAAACGCTTTCCAGTTGCTCCCAGCTTCATATGGAGTGTCTAATTTTACTTTCCCAGCCAGAGGACCTCTAATCGTGGAAATATCCCTCACTGTAGGTGTCTTTTTCTAACGACAAGCTACGAAAATCTTCTTGCCTCCTTTAATTCATCACAAATTTGGTCTTCAGTCTGAGCATGAGGTCCCACTACATTCTGCATGGTGAATGGCAAAGTCAGTATTTGCACTGATTGAGGTGCAGGTCTGCTTGTTTCTGTCTTTTGTTCACTCTACCTTTCAGATATCCACAGATTACACGAGGCAAAACTGGAACCAACTCTCCGTGATATTTATGGGTTTATGGGGAAGCTTATATTCAGATTTTAAAATGGCTGCCATCCCGCATGACAATGGAAAACATGTTAGTTTTGTGTCTCAGTTGAAATAACCATTAATTGTCTTTGATCTTGACTTCCTTTCATCCGGGAAATAAATGGATAGTTTACAGCTCCAATTCTTGACACTTCTAACACCTTTCTGGGATTTTGTGAAACTTGGAGTCAAGATTAATGGTTTACAAAAGGACAAGAGTCAATTGTCACCAAGAGTCAATTCTTTGCACCTTCCTATCAGAAAGTTAAAAATCACACAACACCAGCTTATAGTCCAACAGGCTTACATGGTAGAACACTAGCTTTCGGAGCATTGCTCCTTCATCAGGTGGTAGTGGAGGCTCAATCCTAACACACAGAATTTATAACAAAAATTTACAGTGTGATGTAACTGAAATTATACATTGAAAAATTGATTGTCTGTTAAACCTTTCATCTGTTAGAATACCGTGATAGTTTCACTTCCTTCACATGTAAATCACAAAACCTTTTTTTTATAAAAGTTGCATTCTCGGGTTAGCTGTTAACAATGGTGACCAAGGATGGACACCTCAGCACCACACTCTACTGCAAACCCACAGACAACCTCACAATGCTACACTTCTCTAGCTTCCACTCAAAACATATTAAAATAGCCATCCCCTATGGACAAGCCTACACATACACCGGATCTACTCAGATGAGGAGGGTTGCCCTCACAAGAACGGGATACAATGCCCAACTCATTGACCACCAGTTCCGATGTGCCACAGCAAGGAACCGTAATGACCTCCTCAGGAGACAGACATGAGCTGCAACCGACAGGGTATCCTTCGTTGTTCAGTATTTCCCAGGAGCTGAATAATTACACCATGTTCTTCGTGACGTGCAACACATTATCAATGAGGATGAGCACCTCACCAAGACCTTCCACACACCTCCACTACTTGCCTTTTACCAGCCACCAAACCTCAAACAGATCGTTGTTCGTAGCAAGCTGCCCGGCTCTCAGGACAACTCCATACAACCCTGTCACCGTAGGCGCTGCAAGACGTGTCAGAGTGTGAACATGGATACCACTAGTATGCATGGGGACACATCCACCTTGTACATGGCAGGTACTCATGTGACTCAGCCAACATTGTCTATCTTACACGTTGCAGGCAAGGATGCCCAGAGGCATGGTATATTGGGGAAACCGAGCAAAGGCTACGACAACAGACGAATGGGCACTGCATAACAATCAACAGAAAGGAGGTGTTCACTCCCAGTTGGGGAACGCTTCAGAGGTCCAGGACATTCGGCCTCGGACCTTCGGGTGACCATCCTCCATGGTGGACTTCGGGACAGGCAGCAGCGAAAAGTGGCCAAGCAGAGGCTGATAGCTAAGTTCGGTACCCATAGGGAAGGCCTCAACTGGGACCTTGGGTTCATGTCACATTACAGGTGACCACCATTGCACTATACACACACACAGATACTCCTACACACACAAACACTCTTTCACACACACACACACACACACACACACACTCCTATACACACATACACATGGACACACATATATACAGACACACACACAGACACCCACACACACCCTTACAGATACACACACTCCCATGCTCACACATGCACCCCCTCACAGAGGTAAGACACTCTGGACTCACTGCACACACACACACATACACATACACTTTCTCACACTCACAACCCCCAACCCAGACAGAAACACACACACAGACAGACAAAGACCCACATGCACACATATATTTTGTGGGGTGAATTTGTACTTGCAGGTTACATTATACTTTGCTCAAAAACTGCATGTATTCATGTAAAACTCCATTATCTCACTTTTTAGATTAGAATCAATCTAAACATCATGGCATAGACAGAGAACACAGGGGGCCAACACCTTCAACATATTGTCTAGCTAACACCAATTGTTAACAGCTAACCCAAGAATGCAATTTTTAAAAAAGGGTTTTGTGATTTACACATGAAAAAAGTGAAACTAACACGGTATTCTTACAGATGAAAGGCTTAACAATCAATTTTTCAATGTATAATTTCAGTTACATCACACTGTAAATTTTTGCTATAAATTCTGTGTGTTAGGATTGAGCCCTCCACTACCACCTGATGAAGGAGCAACGCTCCGAAAGCTAGTGTGCTTCCAATTAAACCTGTTGGACTATAAGCTGGTGTTGTGTGATTTTTAACTTTGTACACCCCAGTCCAACACCAGCATCTCCAAATCATGACTCCTATCAGAAAGTAATCAGAGTTCTTTTAATTGCTAACAACCTAGCCAGGCTTACTGTCAGGCAGACTCAGAGGTACAGGTCACATGAGTACATTTATTTGACCCAATATCTGTGAATCTTATAAACCAAAAGATATAATCCTAAAATATAATAATCTTATAAAGTTCATAATTATAACAGGGTTACAAAATTGAGTACTCTCTATGTATCTTACATCTGAGAAAAGACAGTCTAATATATCTTGTAAAATTAACCATTCATGGAGAATGTTTTTCATCTTTAGTGTGAGCATTTTAAATCCGTAGACTTTTTAAACTTAGCAACAGAATTTTTATAGTCAATAGTTCAAACGGAAATCATAAGTGATCACTCAATGATTTCAAGCATTAATTTTATTGCCAGTAACTTGAAATGCACTTTTTTCAAACATAGTCATGCATATGAGATGCATTTAAATGGTTATTTGTTATATTAGCCAATATAATCCAGTCAGTGACAAATTTAGGCAGATTGTGCTGATCGCATATATTTACTGATCTGACCCCACTACCCATTTCATTACATCCCCAAGTACCCTACTATCCATAACAATGACCCAACTACCCTTTAATCATTGAACCAGCTCTATACCTGAGCCAACTAATTCACTACTTGATTTGATTATCCTCCTACCCCCAAACATGCCTATCTCAATAACTAACCACTCACCAACTTTCCAACCTAGCCTTCAGTGAGTAGGTGGGAAGCAAGGGGAGATAGTTTGGAGGCTTTCATGGGTGAGCTGGTTAAGTCAACAGATGGGTGATTGTTTAGTCACTTCAGGGGATGGTAAACAAATGCTTGGGTCAGTAACATTGGTTGTGTGGGAATTCAGGGATAGTTGGATCCAGTAATTGGGACAGATGGGGAATGTAGTTCAGTGGTCATAGGTTAATTGGAGTAATAGATAGTTCATTGCATGGGTTAGTTGGTTGTTCGAGATGGTAATCAGATGGCAGGGAATTAGATAGGTTATCATGGGGATTAAACTGAGTCCTCAGGATGGTAGTTAAAGGGCGGTCACTTGTGGAGTTACTGAACTGTTAGACATTTGTGAGATAAGTACACAGAAAAGTCCTTCATATCTAAACAAAGTCCCTGTCCTGAGCTTAGGGTTGAAGACACTTGTGGATGGTCCTGGCAGCAAGGAATTGGCCCATGAGAAATGTAAACTTCCCACGATTGTTCATGTTTCAAGATATTCAGCGGGTCCTGATGCACATTTCTAGACATGCAGTCTATCTCCAATCATCTGCAGATGGAAAGATTTAAGCCAATATCTTTCAGAAATATAAACACTGAGATAAATTAATCATCAGATAATTGTGAAAGCATTTCACATGTCCCAAGATTTATATTCTAATTTCAAACACTGTTGTTTATAGTCTAATAAACAAAGAGCTATCGGGTAACTCTTTTTAAAGTTTATGGTAACCAAACTGATGAATGCCTTTCCAGTGCATAATCTCCAAATATCTTCAGTATTAGTGTATCTCTTGGATTGATACTATCAAATTAATAGTAAATATACAGATTATTTGGGTTGTGAATGCATCCATTGGAAACTGAATTGAGCATTCCCAAACTCATAACTGTAATCAGAAAGGAGTTTCTCTTCTCAGCTCTATGACCTGCATTTCAGAAACAGGATGGTATTTTCACTACAATGCTATCCAAACCCCTGCCTTCCTTCATCTTTTCCAACTCCATTTAATTAATTACTCCATAGGTACTCTCCCTAAAGACCAACCTTTGGGTCTTTCTCTGCTGATGTTTCACCCTGAATCATTTTGGTAGCAATGCCATTTCCATTCACTATTTCCATCCACTCTTGTGACAGGCCAAGTAAGTAGGGTCAAGCAACCTCAACCCTAACAGGAATCTCACCTGTGGTCATTATTCTGAATCACAGACCACACTTAAATTGTACACAGACTCCTTACCGGCAGTTATTATGCATTGTTGATAGCATTACCAATCTTTGTTACATTATAATGTCATTTAAATTGACCAAATAATCTTTGTTTTCATTAAAAAGGACAATCTATTTCTTGAGGATTGTAAATACTATCAATATTGATTTTCCTTACAAAGACCTAGCTGTGTTACCATTTTGATTGGTTAGTCTCAATAATTAACTTCATGGATTTACAACAATCTTAAAAAAGATTTTCATACTTTTTAAGATGTTTGTATTAAAACAGGATAGTTTTATCAAACAATGAAATATTTTTTAAAATCTTGCATCTTTTTGAATTTAGACATATTACGTAACTATGCTTTGTGTCTCAATGCATTTCTACTATAAATTCTGCTGTCTGTACTATAATGAAGACTTCAGAGGTAACATTGTCATATTGCAATTGTACCTTTACATAAATGGTTCCCTGCAGCACCCCTCCACCACCCCATCACTCCTGCCCCTCAATCCCCTAGCAGCTTGATTTGAACAGCTTGTGCTTCAACTAATCGTACATCTCTGCTTGTTAGATTACCTCTAGATGTACAGTGATATAAGCAGAAGACTGAAGAGGAGACCATGATGAACAACATCCAGTTTGACAGTGGTTTTGAGTAATTTATGAGCATGGGTAAAATGAAATATTGGAGCTAGATCAGCAACTCCCTTACCATACTTCTCTTCTGCTAGGCTGAAATCCACTAGCCCCTCCCTGTCCAATTCCACAGATCACAGATTGATCACCGTAGTGATTGGAACGAGGATCAGGTGGATCTCATGGAGTATGAGATCCTTGATTGAGACTGTTAACATGGATCAATTAGGGAGCCCTGGCTGACAGATATAAACAGGAGATTCAGGGTGTCTCCTCATTCTAGGGTTCTGAGTGGGGTGCTTAGAACCCATGTATCATAAATGTGTCAATAAAGGATGATTTTGTGATGGCATATCAGCCTCTGTGCAGTTATTTCAGATGCATTGCTTGCAGAACTTCACTTCTTACACAACCATCTCTTAACCACTGTTCTGATACGATTTGCTACTGATCAGAAATAGGCTTTGGGAAGAGTGATGGACAGTAAAGAGTTGGAGAGGAGGCTGAAGATTTGTGTAAAAAAGAAGCAGTCAAAGGAAAGTGAAAGAGATGAGGAAAATGGAATTTACCAGTTGAGGGAAGGGCATGTTGGCATGTACAGAGAACAAATGTATGAGGGATGAACATGGAGAGCAGATCATTGAGACGAGCTAGAAAGGCTGGAAGGAGGGTATTTAGGGCACAGACAGAATAAAGATTCTCCAACATGCTATACTCTTCCCTGCCCAGCTATATTGTAGGACCTCTATCCACACATATTGCTAGGCCTTAAAATCCATTAATGAATCACAAAGAGAGATGCAATTCCCGCTCCCAGATCTACTTAACAGAAAATTTCCTTGATATTGCCAAAGATACCCTTGCTACACTGATGTTGACAAACAAGATTCTCACACCAGTGCTCCCAAACACCAAAACCCCAGCCTCAGTTTTGTGATGCCCCTGTTACTTGCTTGTTTCTGCTGAACATGCTCCAAAGAACAATCTAAACCAAAAGGCAATCTTCAATCATGAAAAAGAGCTGGATATTCAGAGAAAATAGCTCTCAACAATATAAGTGAGCTTGGATGGTGCAAGAATTGGGCTTGTATCTCTGCTTAATACTTCAGGACCTTGAGTATTACCGAACACCAATACAACCTCTTCGTCCAAATCATGTAGTTAAAGACATGAACTGTGTCCTGTGCTAAAAAGCCTCAGTAGCTTTCCGGTAACATTGCCAGTTCTGCAGGATCCCATTCTACATGTTAGATGCCAAGAGTATACACACAGTAATCCCATGTTCTAGAAATTAGAGGTTGGACACTCAGCTAACCATTGCATCCCCCTCCCTATTTGATTCTGGCTCCTGGCTCTAGAATCCTAGCTTGAGAGATAAAGTTTTCAAATTGACCAGATGCACTTTACTTGATATCGGTGGTGGAAGATAATGAACAATGCAAGTATGAGATGAAATCTTTGTCCATGTTAAAAACTGAAAACTGGATATTACTTTTAGGTATAAAGTTTTGAAGGTGTTTTTGAATTCATAAAGATAAATATTTAATTGCTGGGTTAAAACAATGACTTAAAAAACATTTCACAAAACTGAAAACAATCTTTTCCTTTCCTTGTATTTTTCATATAATTACTCACCATCATACACTCGCCAGCAACTAGGAAAAAAACATTCCGCTTTCTGACCTACAGCTGCTGCTGCTGCTGTTTCATTACTTGAAGAGACTTCTTAATAAGCGGATGGTTATGAAATATGAAATGCAAAGCATACATGATGGACTGGAATAGTTTATGAAAAATATAGAGCTGAAGTTTGTTAAGTTTCAAAAGTTATATATTGCAAGAATAAATTTTCAATTTCTAAATCTCTCAAGTGAAAGAACTCTGAGATGTAATTTTTAAGCCATGTTTTATATTAATTGCTCATACAATGTTGATACTGACTATACATGATGTATTCATGACCTCAGGGTCTTCCAAGTGCTTCACATCCAGTGAAGTACCTATGACATGTAGTCACTGTTGTAATGTAGGTAATGTGGCAGCCAATTTACACATAAACACATTCCCCAAACAGCAATGAGATAATGACCAGATAATCTATTTTACCAGTGCTGGTTGAGGGATAAATATTGGTCAGGACACTGGGGAGAGTTCCCTATTCTTCTTTAAATAGTGTCAAGGGATCCTTGACAAGAGGGCAAATGAAGCCTCAGTTTAACATCCTAACCAAAAGGCAATCTTCAATCATGAAAAAGAGCTGGATATTCAGAGAAAATAGCTCTCAACAATATAAGTGAGCTTGGATGATGAAAGAATTGTGCCTGTATCTCTGCTTAAATAAAAAGGAAATCAATATGCAAGAAGCTAATTAAAATACAATGTCCGGTTTTCAAAGAGAGCTTGGAAAATATGGTTGGGTACATAGTCCAAATCATGTAATTAATGAAGATTTCTTTTTAGAAAAGGAAGGTTAGAAGCAGCACAATTCTGAGATCAGATCCCCTTGTTCAGTTTGGAAAACCATATACATGAAATACTTGCAGCATTATTATTTGCTGCAACTAGAAATATTATTCAACTTAAAGGGAAAGAAAAAAATCCAAGTTTAGATGTTCAAGATGCTACACTGTTCAAGAACCAAGGCTATATTATTCACTGTTGTGTCTGCTGGAACACTAAATTAAATTACAAAAAGGTGTGTCAATTGAGCAAATTCATCGACAAGTCTAATCAGATTATTGTGTTCTATTGTTAGAAGCTAACTGTCATAACAATGCATAATGCATATATAGTGGGCATCACTTGGTAAAATTTGAAGATAAGTCTTTTGAAAGGTGATGAGAATGATTTTTGTTTCAGTCTATCTTTAGAATATTTTCATGCATCTGTAAACCCATTTAGAAAATAAAAGTCTTTGGTTTTGAAAATATGTTATTGTGTTACCAGCTTCTCCTACTGCCTGATCGTATTTCAACTGCTCATGATATGCTCCATCAGTCCTTAGAAACAAATAAATTGCCTTATATTTTGAATATTATTTTCAGGGAATTCACACATTCCTATGTCAAGCCTCCAGTGGCCATCGAAGTAAAATAATTGGCTGTCAAAACTTTAACCGCTTGTTACTGTATGCACTGTATGAGAAAAGTAGGCAATAGAAAATTGTTACTGTATAATTTGCAAAGATTCCAAATGTAAATGAATTGTCCAGACATAATGGCACAAAGCTTCTAAAGACCTGCATAAATTAGACATGAAAAAATTAAAAGGAACGATACGGCTGTAAAATGGCAGTCCAGAAGCAATTTTGCTTCAATTCATAGTAACTAATGTGTTGACACATTATTGTCAAACTTAGGTGGAAAAATATTAGCCAATCAAACCTGTCACTTTTGATGACAAAATTTCTTTTTTGTTCATCATTTCATTCAGCAGGTCTGACTTTTATAAAAGTACCATTGGGTATTCTGTACAAAAGAAAGATGGAAACAGTGATTAATTCAAAGTCCAGGTGCAACTCAAGGTCATGAAAGTAATGTTGCAGTATGTAGTGAGTGTTCAAGATTAATCTGCTATTTGAAGCATCATTTTTGATACATTTTCCATTTTTCCATCAAGGGAAAGATGATGTTATGTGACATGTGAATGATTGCTAGCTTTGGAGTGCTGTGATTGGCCTTCATATGAATTAATTGACATTGTCACGAGTGTCCAATTACATTTATTGTCTTCCTGTAGGATTGGCATCTCTCCAAACCTTTGCACTCATTTAGGATTTTCATTAAGTTCATTGTTCTCACATTGCTCAATGGCAAGTTATTTTTAAGCCTATTCCATGGTATAGGAACCCTACTATTTACCTCCAAGCAGATTATTGGCTAATCAAGTAAGGACACATATGGCTTCATGTTGTGGATGACATTTATATCCAAGTTATAGCTTACTTAAAGCTTACTAATTTCAGTTTGTTTGAATATTACCCCATTTTGTTTTTTTTAATTTTCTCCTAAGTTGACTGCTTTACATATTTACTACAGCTAAGAGGCAGGTGTCAATCTAAACTCTGGCCTCTACCAATGACACTGACACAACCAGATAGGAGAGGCACGTACTAACCAGTTGTATGGGATTTATGTACTTGCTGAAAAAGAGAAATGCAGATGAAGCTTTTTTGCCTTGCATGCTTCAGGACAGGTGCAAGGGTGAAAAAATTGAAAGGCAGTAACAATTCATTTCACATGAGAACAGGGTTTACAAGGCACCTCTGATTGGTTAACACATTGCTATAGAGAATGCACCAAGGAATAATTGTCCCATGCTTTTGTTTAACTCAAAAATGTGCACCACTTGGGCACATTCCTTCTACCTGCAGAGAACAGTTCCTTGTACATGAATAGATATATAAGCAAACATACTTGACCACATTATGAGATCAATCAATAATTCCTGGCACAGTTGGGATCTTTCGTCAAGTGTTGTGCAATCCTGGAACATACAACATCAGATGTTATGTTCACAAACATGGGCTGGTTGGGCATGATAGGTCCTCTAGCTATTCAATACCAGTGTGATGGTAGGCTTGTAGGCTGTACACCTCAATGACTTAGCATTATATCAAGTAGCATGTTATTTTAGCTGTACAAATAAGCCAATATACCCAAGTGTCTGTGCCGCAAAATACAGAATATTTTGTATAATGTTAGGTACAACTCTGTGATTGGACAACACTTGTTGATCAATCCTGATTAAAATATGAGCATACATATTAACACACAACTTGGAAACAGGAATAGATCACTTGGTCCCTCAAGCATGTCCTGCCAATTGATAAGCTAATGGCTGCTCCGATTGTGGTCACTTCTTTCCTCCTTAACTACCACTACAAACTTTGATGTCTTTATCAGCCAAGAGTCTCAGTCAGCCTTAAAAACATTCAATTATCTTGCCTCCACTGCTGTTTGGGAAAGAAAATTCCAGACTGAAGATTATCTTTGAGAGAACAAAATTATCCTTATTTACTTTTAAATACAAACCCCTAATGACCCCTCGTTCCGTTCTCCTGTGAGAAACATCCTTTCAGCATCCACCCTCTCAAGTGCCCTCAGAATCTCAAATGATTCTTTTCTGATCATCTCTTATTCTTCTAAACTCCAACTTTTCCTCATAAACAACCTCTTCACCTCAGGAAACAGTTGAGTAGAACAAATGCTGAAGATCACAGTGGGCCAGTCAGCATCCATGGAGAGAGTGGAAATTTAGTTTGATCTGAGAGAAGGAATAAAAGGTTGGCACAACATTGAGAGCTGAAGGGCCTGTACTGTGTTGTATAGTTCTATCTTCCATTGAACAACATCTCATCTTCAAGACTAAGCACTTTACAGTCTTCTGGACTTAATGCAGAGTTCAACATTTTCAAATTGTGAGCTACTGCCATTCCTTTCCTTCCTTTTAGTTTTATTTGTTGCATTCTTGGTTAAAATGTCCCTTCCCCTCACTCTGGTAGGTTGATCTGTTGTTTTCAGTTTGGCAGTTAGACACCCCATTGTTCTGCTATTCTCATATTCCAATCATTTAATCTGCACTATCAGCATCCTTCATCCCCCAGCACGCCACCCCTCTATTATTGCATAAATACTGTTCCTCCATAATTCACATCAGCTCTGATGAAGAGTCATCTAGCTTTGAAATATTAGTCTTTATGGATACTGCCTGACCTGCTGTGATTTCCAGCATGTTTTGTTTTCAGTACTGATTCCAGCATCTGCAGTAATTTGCTCCTACCTATGAAATATTAATAAATGTCTTTTTCTTCATTCATGGAATGCAGGCATTATTGAACTGCCTTCTGGAACAGTATAGTACACCCACAGTGTTGTGAGGAAGGGAGTTCTAAGAGTTTGGCCCACTAACAGTGAAGGAGTGGTGATACAGTTTGAAGTCAGGTTGGTATGCGAGTTAGAGGGGAACTTGAAGGTGGTTGGATTGCAGATTTGTAGGTGTCGTCTGATGAGTCTTGGTGTGTTGCTGCAATGCATTGTTGATTGACTACAGAATTCCGAGCCTCTGTTCTGCTCTTGTAGCCACAGTTTTAGATGCTAGAGCCTAGGAATTTTGTAGCAAATAACTCACCTCATGTTTCCCCAATCCCATCTACAAGGCACAAGTCAGGAATGTGATGGAATACTCCAAAACTGTTTGGATGAGTGCAACTCCAATGATACTCAAGAAGTCTTCCACTGTTCAGGACAAAGTAGACCATTTGACTGATACACATCCACTAACTTTCACATTGTTTCAGTGTATATGCATGTTCTTCATACATGCTTGGACTTCAACAAGGCTTTGATAAGGTCTGCATGGGAGACTAACTGTAAATATAAGAACCCATGGGATCCAAAAAAATTTGGCAATTGATGGTTGAGGGGTATTTTTCCAATCAAACAAAGTGTTTGATAAGGTTTCCCATGATAGTCTCATTCAGAAAGTAAGGAGGCATGGATACAGGGAAATCTGGCTGTCTGGATACAGAATTGATTGGCCCATAGAAGGCAGAGGATGGTGGTTAATGGAAAGTATTCAGCCTGGAGCTTGGTGACCTGTGGTGTTCTTTTGGGATCGGTTCTGGGACCACTGCTCTTTGTGATTTTTAAAAATGATTTGGATGAGGAAGTGGAAGGATGAGTTAATAATTTTCCTGATTGACATGAAGGTTGGTGGAGTTGTGGATAGTGTAGAGGGCTGTTGCAGGTTGCAATGAGACATTGACAGGATGCAGAACTGGGCTGGTAAGTGGCAGATGGAGTTCAACCTGGAAGAGTGTGAAGTGATTCACTTTGGAAGATTGAATTTGAATGCAGAATACAGAGTTAAAAGCAGGATTGTTGACAGTGTGGAGGAAGAGAGGGAACTTGGGGTCCATGTCCATAGATCCCTCAAAGTTGTTACCAAGTTGATAGGGTTGTTCAAAAGGCATATGGTGTGTTGGCTTTCATTTGCAGGGGAATTGAATTTAAGAGCCACAAGGTTATGCTGCAGCTGTATAGAGTCCTGGTTAGACTGCACTTGGAATATTGTGTTCAGTTCTGGTCGCCTCACCTGTGACTATTGATGATACAAGTATCTCAGCAAGGGGTCCAGCAATCATTTCCCTAGCTTCCCACAGAGTTCTAGGGTACACCTGATCAGGTCCTGGGGATTTATCCAACTTTACGTGTATTAAGAGACCCAGCACCTCCTCCTCTGCAATATGGACATTTTTGAACATGCCACCATCTATTTCCCCACTTTTGATATCATTCATGTCCTTCTCCACAGTAAACACTCATGCAAAATACTCATTTAGTATCTTGCCCCATCTCCTGCGGCTCTACACATAGGCCATTGTGCTGATCTTTGAGGGGCCTTTTCTCTCTCTAGTTACCTTTTGTCCTTAATGTATTTACAAAAACCCTTTGGATTCTGCTTAACCCTATTTACCAAAGCTATGTCATATCCCCTTTTGCCCTCCTGATTTCCCTCTTAAGTATACTCTTACTGACTTTATACATTTCTAAGGATTTACTCAAAGTCTCCTGTCTATATCTGCCATATGCTTCCCTCTTTTTCTTAACCAAAACCTCGATTTCTTTGGTCATCCAGCATTCCCTACACTTACCAGCATTTCCTTTCACACTGACAGGAATATGCTGTCTCTGGACTGTCACTATCCCATTTTTGAAGTCTTCCCATTTTCCAGTTGCCCTTTTACCTGCAAACATTTGCCCCCAATCAGCTTTTGGAAGTTCTTGACTAATACTGTCATAATTAGCCTTCCTCCAATTTAGAACTTCAACTTTTAGATCCGGTCTATCCTTTTCCATCACTATTTTAAAACTAATAGAATTATGGTCACTGGCCCCAAACAGCTCTCCCACTGACACCTCAGTCACCTGCTCTGCCTTATTTCCCAAGAGTAGGTCGGTTTGCACCTTTTCTAGTAGGTACATCCACATACTGAATCAGAAAATTGTCTTCTGCATACTGAATAAATTCCTCTCCATCTGAATCTTTAACACTATGGCAGTCCCAGTATATGTTTGAAGATTAGTGTAGCAGCAGAAAGTATAGGGGCCTGTCAAAGAATACAGGAGAATGTAGATAGACTGGAGAGTTGGGTGGAGAGTGGCAGATGGAGTTCAATCCAGGCAAATGTGAGGTGATGCATTTTGGGAGGTCTAATTCTGGAGCCAACTATACTGTAAACAGAAGAGTGTTGGAAAAAGTTGATGAGCAGAGAGATCTGGGAGTTCAGGTTCATTGCACCCTAAAGTTGGCTGTACAGGTGGATAGAATGGTCAAGAAGGCATATAGTATGCTTGCCTTCATCGGACGCATATTGAGATTAGATTAGATTACTTACAGTGTGGAAACAGGCCCTTCGGCCCAACAAGTCCACACCGACCCGCCGAAGCGCAACCCACCCATACCCCTACATATACCCCTTACCTAACACTAGGGGCAATTTAGCATGGCCAATTAACCTGACCCGCACATCTTTGGTGATGTGGGAGGAAACCGGAGCACCCGGAGGAAACCCACGCAGACACGGGGAGAACGTGCAAACTCCACACAGTCAGTCGCCTGGGGCGGGAATTGAACCCAGGTCCCTGGCACTGTGAGGCAGCAGTGCTAACCACTGTGCCACCGTGCCGCCCTCCCGTGAGTATAAGAGCTTGCAGGTCATGTTAAAATTGTACAAGACTTTGGTCGGCTCCATTTAGAATACTGTGTACAATTCTGGTCACCACATTACCAAAAGGATGTGGATGCTTTGGAAGGGGTGCAGAGAAGGTTTATGAGGATGTTGCCCAGTATGGAAGGAGCTCACTATGAAGAGAGGTTGAGTAGGCTTTGATTGTTTTCATTCGAAAAAGAGGAGATTGAGGGGAGACCTGATTGAGGTCTCAAAAATCATGAAGGGTATAGACAGGGTAGATAGAGAAAAGCTTTTCCCCAGGGTGAGGGATTTAATAATGAGAGGTCACACATTCAAGGTGAGAGGTGAAAAGTTTAAGAGCCTGGAACGCATTGCCAGCAGAGGTGGTAGAGGCAGGCATGGTAGATTCATTTAAGATACATCTGGACAGATGCATGAGTAGGTGAGGAACAGAGGGATACAGATCCTAAGGAATTGGGCAATAGGTTTAGATAGTGCGTTTGCATCAGCACAGGCTTGGAGGGCCGAACGGCCTGTTCTTTGTTCCTCACTATCTCCCTGGGTCCCACCCTCCCACCTTACTAGTTTAAATCCTCCCGAGCAGCTCTAGCAAATCTCCCTGCCAGTATATTAATCCCTTTCAATTAAGGTGCAATCCGTCCTTGTTGTACAGCTCACTTTTACCCCAAAAGAGTTTTCAATGATCCAAAAATATGAATCCTTCTCCACTGCATCAGCTCCTCAGCCGTGCATTTATCTGCTCTATCCTCCTATTCCTACTCTCACTAGCTCATAGCACTGGGAGTAATCCAGATATTACAATCCTTGGGGACCTCTTTTTAAAATTCCTGCATAACTTTCTATATTCTCCCTTCAGAATCTCATCTTTTTCCCTTCCGATGTCATTAGTTCAAATGTGTATAAGAACCTATTGCTGGTCCTTCTCCCCATTGAGAACATTCTGCACCCTCTCTGAGATATCCTTGATCTTGGCAACAGGAGACAACGTACCATTCTAATTTTTCGCTGCTGGCCGCTGAAACGTCTGTCTATGCCATTGAGTAGGGAGTCCCCTAACATAATCGGTCACTGCCTGTCTCAATACCAGAAACTTGGCTGTTTTTGCTACATTCCCCTGAGATTCCATCACCCCCTCCATTTTCCAAAACAGCATACTTGTTTGAGATGGGGATAACCATAGGAAACTCCTGCACTACCTGTCTACCCCTTCTACCTTTCCTGGAGTTAAGCCATCTCTGTGACTGAATCTGCAATGTTTCTCCCTTCCTATAACTGCCATCTATTACACCCCCAACTCATGTAAGTTCCTCACTGCCTCTAAATGCCACTTCAACTGATCCATGCAATTTGGTAGGATTCGCAACCAAAGACACTTCCTGCAGACATTATCATCAGTAACATGGGAACTCTCCCTAAGTGCCCACATTCAACAGGAAGAACAGATCACTCTACTAAAGGCCGTCTTTACTCCATCACAATCTAAAGACCCAGAAAATAACACCATCTTATTGCTCTAAAAAAAAGTGCTCCAGGCTAACTTACTACATATGGTTTATATTTTTATAAGTTAATCAAGAGACAGATCCCAATAAAACACATAATCAAGAAAGAACCCATTCTACTCACTGCTGTAGACTGACAACAGGGTTACACGTTAAAAACAATGCATTTATCTGTGCCTGTGCCTCCAAGGTGAGCTGTGAGTTTCATTGTTTGGTAATTTATCAGAGATGAACTCCAATGTCCATGGATACATGAACTCAAACAACAAAGGCAGTAACTGTGCAGATTCACTGCTGTGTCAGTTAACAGTGTCTGTTACTTTCTCTCTCTCCCTCACTGACCATTTATGTTAGAACTGTACAAAACATTAGGCCAGAGTATAGTATTGTGCACACTCCTGGAATCCACACTATTATCCAGAAGGTGGTGGCAATTTCCCAGAAGGTGGTGGCAATCTGGAACTCTTAGTCTCTAAAGGGTGTTAGGGGCAGAAATGCTCATAACATTTACCAAGTATTTAGATGTGCACTTACAATACTAAGGTAGACAAGCCTCTAAGCTTAGTGCTAGAAAATGGGCTTAGAATATTTAGGTGGTGATTCATGGCTGTTACAGATGTGATGGGCTGAAGGGCAATTTTCTGTGTATAAATCATTGTGACTTTGCATTCGTACATATGGAGCTTTCTGTATACAAAGCCTTTTTGCAGACTGGAAGAACATATACACAGACTGCTCAACTCTCCTCAACAAAACATATGTCAGCCATTGTTTGACTCATGTCTCAATATCTTGACAAATCAGAGTTAACTTACCTGGATTAAAATTTAAACAAAACTTGGCTGTTAACAGTCAGTCATCATTTACAGATGCATTCTTCACAACAATGTCTCAAACAACTAAAGTATTTCTTATGAATTGCCCTAATGAGTACACAATGAAATCTTTGACAAAATCCATATTTTTCCACTTTACCCAAGATCTGGACTCCCAAATGAAAAATGCTTGAAAAATGACGTTTAGGTTAGAATTATGCATTTACTTGAAGTTGATTATTTCAGTGCTCTAACAATTTTGAATGGTCTGCCACCTTTCTGATTTGTACCTATGGAAAACATACCTACCTCCTTTTCTCTATCAGTGAAAATATCTTCCACTGGAAATGGGTTGAGCCTTCAGGTCCTACTGCCTGCCATCTTTAAAGACCTGAGTCTTTCTAACTCCATGTTCATCTGACACTTTGTGTTTAGTCTAGATATTTAGACAGGCATTTCTTCCAAAATCTTATAGTATCCCACAGCAACTTGTAAAGAATGGATAAATGCTGAATCGACTGCTTTTATTTTGGCACTGTACGTGAAGCCATATAACTTTCATAGGAATCTCACAATTTCAGACTTTATTTGAATGCCTTCCTGGCGTAAGCAATATAGCCATAGACTACAATGAATGATATAGGTAAAGAGTATTTCTGAGAGTCAATGTTACGGTCAAATTGGACTAATATTATGTTTATTTCTGTTTTATAGACAAACACAAAGTCAATGTCTGAGCATTAGTTAAAACTGTAAAGACTATCCTGTATTGTCTGTTTTTTTTCATTGGGACTGAGATGGGTAAAGGACTGCTTTAAAAATTAAGGATTATGGAAGAGATTACTGCACTTGAAAATAAATTACCAACAATTATTTGAAGTGCTGTATGCACAGAAGCAATGGGGACAGGTTCCTAGAAAAGAATTGTTAAACCAGTGGCTGTGTGCAAACTGAGATTCAATCAACAATACACAGCTAACTGGTCTTATGAGGTAGGAATCAATTGTTAATGTCAGAAATCTTCTGCCTTTCAAAAATCAATGTTTGGTATCCACGTCGCTGAATATAAATGAGTTAGCCAAAGTTTCTGAACCTCTAGAAGGGGAGGTGGTGTCCTTTTTTCTGAAGTCAAAAAAAACCTAAAGCATTCTGGGTAATCCAAGATGGAGGACAGGAAAAGCTTCTGGCTATAACAGGCTGCTCCTTTTTGGGGGTATTTTAGGTGTTGGAAGTGATTTCTTCAAATTCCAGGAGCAGCAATTACTGTTTTATATGCTGTTGCATTGTTTTTGGAACTTTGAAGAAAAACAACTCAAAATAATGGCACTTTTAAAAGGGAGAGGGACAGACAAAGGAAGCACCTGGTCAGTTCAGTGCAGGAGAGGGCAAGAGAAAGAAATCCGCACTGCTCTCTGACATAGCAGTCAACCTAAGCAGTTACTGCCTTTGCTGTTTGAATTCATGTATCATTGGACATCAGAGTGCAAATAGGAAAATTAACAATGAAATTCACTACTAATCTTGGAAGAACCTGTTTGGGAGAGGTCACAACACAGAAATAGGTAAGTGGATAGTTTTAAGTATAGCCTTGCTGTAAACCTACAATAGTGAGTAGAGTGGGTTTTTTTTCTTGATGATGTGTTTTACATGGAATTTATCTCTTGCTTAAACTTAAAAATATAAGCAATAAGTATTAAGTTAGCCTGGAGCAGTGTTTTGTAGAGGAATAAGACGGTGCTATTTTCTGTGTCTGTAGATTGGAAGAAGCAAAAATGGCCTTTAGAAGAGTGATATACTCTTCTTGTTGGATGTGGGAGTTTAGGGAAAGTTGACGGGTTACTGAGGATTATATCCGCAATAAATGCTGTTAGTTGTGAATCCGATCAGATCGAATGGATTGATTGGAGTGACAGTTAGAGGCAATGAAGAATTTACAAGAGCTAGGGGGTGTGATGGATGGCAGTTATAGGAAGGGAGAAAAGCCGCAGATACAGTCAGGTAGGTGGGTTCACTCCAGGAAAGGTAAGAGAGGTACGTAGGTAGTGTAGGGGTCTTCAGTGGCTATCCCCATTTCAAGCAAGTATGCTGTTTTGGAAAATGTAGGGAATGATGGATTCTCAGGGAAATGTAGCACAAACAGCCAAGCTACTGGTGTCGAGACTGGCTCTAATGCAATGAGGGGTGCGTCGAGTTCCAAGAGACTCTCTAGTCCTAGGCACAGGCAGACATTTCTATGGCCAGCAGTGAAAACTCAGAATGGTGTGTTGTCTCCTTGGGGCCAGGATCAAAGATGTCTCAGAGAGAGTACAGAATTTTCTCAAGGGGGAGAGGGTCCAGCAGGAGGTCATTGTACACACTGGAACCAATGACATATGAAGGGAAAAGGATGAGATTCTGAAGGGAGAATATGGAGAGTTAGGCATGAATTTAAAAAGAAGGTCCTGGATTACTCTCAGTGCTGCGAGCTAGTGAGTGTAGGAATAGGAGGATAGAGCAGATGAACGCATGGCTGAGGAGCTGGTGTATGTGAAAAGTATTGACATTTTTGGACCATTGGAATTTCTTCTGGGGTAGATGTGACCTGTACAAGAAGGACGGTTTGCATGGGACTAATACACTGGCAGGGAAATTTACTAGAGCTGCTCATGAGGATTTAAATTAGTATGATGGGAGGGGTGGGACCCAGGGAGATAGTGAGGAAAGGGATCAATCTGAGACTGGTACAACTGAGAAAAGAAATGAGTCAAACAGTCAGGGCAGGCAGGGACAAAGCAGAGAACAAGGTAGGACTGATAAATTAAACTGCATTTATTTCAATGCAAGAAGTTTAATAGGGAAGATGGATGAACTCAGGGCATGGTTAGGAAGATGGGACTGTTCAGGGATGAACAAGACTGGCAGCTTAATGTTCCACAATACAAATGTAACAGGAAGGACAGAAAGGGAAGCAAGAGAGGAGGGGGAGCGGCATTTTTGGTGAAAGTTAGCATTACAGATGTACTGAAGGAAGATATCCCAGACATACATCCAGGAAAATTATGTGGGTGGAACTGAAAAATAAGAAAGGGATGGAAACCTTATTGGGATTGTATTATAGACCCCCTAATAGTCAGCAGGAAATTGAGAAAGAAATTTGTAAGGAGATCTCAGTTATCTGTAAGAGTAATAGGGTGGTCATGGGAGGGGATTTTAACTTTCCAAACATAGACTGGGCCTGCCATAATGTTAAGGGTTTAGATGGAGAGGAATTTGTTAAGTGTGCAGAAGAAAAATTTCTGTTTCAGTACATGGATGTACAGGTAGATGATCTTTAATCCAAAATGCTCGGGACCAGCTATATTTTGGAATTTGGAATTTTTCATTTTTCAGAATAAATGACAGTTTAATGGCGAAATTTTTTTAAAATCTTACCGGAGGAGCAGACTTATAAGTAAGTATGTGCTTGGCTGTGCTCCCTGCACGTTGCATCGAGTGGGTGTCAATTTGGGGGTATTCGCAGATAAACCCCAGGCCTGTCGGTGCTTGGCCAGGCCCCCCCCCCGCTCCGCCGTCACATCTGAGTGACACACATCCAGTGGGTGTCGACTTGGGTTAACTGTTTGCTCACCAAACAACCTTGTTAATGAGAAAAAAATCTTCACAAAAAAACCTTCAGATTTCGGAGCTTTTTGGTTTTTGGATGTTCAGATAAAGGATCTTCTACCTGTACCTACTAGAGACTTTGCAAAACCTAACCTACTCTTGGGAGGCCAACATAGTTTTTTGCATGGGAAATCATGTCTCACAAAGCTGATTGAGTTTTTTGAAGAAGGAACAAAGAGGATTGATGTGAGCAGAGCGGTAGATGTGATCTATATGGACGTCAGTGAGGCGTTTGACAAAATTCTGCATGGGAGACTGGTTAGCAAGGTTAGATCTCATGGAATACAGGGAGAACTAGCCATTTGGATACAGAACTGGCTCAAAGGTAGAAGACAAAGGTGGTGGTGAAGGATTGTTTTTCAGACTGGAGGCCTGTGACCAGTGGAATGCCACAAGGATCGGTGCTACTTTTCATCAATTATATAAATGATTTGGATGTGAGCATAAGAAGTATTGTTAGTAAGTTTGCAGATGAAACCAAAATTGGAGGTGTAGTGACCAGCGAAAAATGTTACCTCAGATTACAATGGGATCTTGTTCAGATGGGACAATGAGCCAAGGAGTGGCAGTTGGACTTTAATTCAGATAAATGCGAGGTGCTACATTTTGGAAAAGCAAATCTTAGCAGGATGTATACTCGTCATGGTGTGTTGCTGCACACTTGAAATGCAGTTTCATAGTTCCTTGGATTCGCAGATAGATAGAATAGTGAAGAAGGCATTTGGTATGCTTTCCTTTATTGGTCAGAATATTGAGTACAGGAGTTGGGAGGTCATGTAGTGGCTGTACAGAACATTGGTTAGGCCACTTTTGGAATATTGTGTGCAATTCTGGTCTCTTTCCTATTGGAAGGATGTTGTGAAACTTGAAACGGTTCAGAAAAAAATTTACAAGGATGTTTACCAAGGTTGTAGGATTTGAGCTATAGGGAGAGGCTGAATAGGCTAGGGCTGTTTTCCCTGGACCATTGGAAGCTGAGAGGTGACCTTATAGAGGTTTATAAAATCATGAGGGATGTGGATACAGTAAATAGACAATGTATTTTCCCTAGGGCCGGGGAGTCCAGAACTAGAGGGCATAGGTTTACGGTGAGAAGAAAGATATAAAAGAGACCTAAGGGACAACCTTTTCATGCAGAGGGTGGTAGGTGTTTGGAATGAGCTGCCAGAGGAAGTGGTGGAGGTTCGTACAATTGCAACATTTAAAAGACATCTGGATGGGTTTATGAATAAGAAGGTTTTAGGGGGATATGGGCTGGGTGCTGGATGGTGGGATTAGATTAGGTTGGGATATCTAGTTGGCATGGACGAGTTGGATCAGAGGGTTTGTTTCCATGCTACACATATCGATGACACTATGACTATGAAGCAATAATCTTTATCTCACTAGTTGCTGTAGGTTACAGCTATTAATCAATAAGTCATAGACCGTGGAAGTTATGGACCAGTCATTCTGTGCCTCTCACAAGGATGTGGAATACACCTGAAGAGAGATCAAACAATGAATATTAAACCCTGACAAACAAAAGGATCATCTCAGTGAATCCTGCAGACAGAAGCCCTTGAACTGCTGTCCATTTTTTACATGCATGCATAACATCGATGTTTTGTTGTCTCTCTATATGTGTATATTGGGGTGTACAAGGGTGCAGAGTTTTAACTAGTAGAGTTTTTTTTATCAGTGGTACATATTGCTAAACGATTATCAGAACCTATTTATTTGAAAAGTACAGAAACCTGGTCTATGTTTTGTGCTAACCTGGGTGTTAACTCGTTAAATCATATGGTTCACCCTTCAGCATTAAAGCAGGCCTTTCAGCCCATTGGGTCCACACTGAGCCTCAGAACAGCATCCTAACCAGACCCACTCCCCTTATTATATCCCTGAGACTCCATATTTCCCATGGCTAACCCACCTATCCTACACAACCTTGGATGCTATGGGAAACTTAACATGGACAATCCAATTCACCTGCATGCCTATGGACTGTGGTATGAAACTAAAGCACCTGGAGGTTATCCACACAGACGCGGGTGGAATCGATATTGGGTCCCTGGTGCTGTGAGGAAGCAGTGCTAGCCACTGAGCCACCATTCTGTTGTCTTTAAAAGACAGGTAAATTGTGGAATTGTGTACCTTGATAAAATCTTAATTTTTTATGATAACTCCATCAATAGCAGTTTGCGATTTCCACCACCTTATCCTTGTGATCCGTGACAAAAGAAAGAATTCAAGATTTTGACTGAATTCAATATTTTCCACTGCGCTTTCTTGACATGGACGATTTATGAAGAATACAACAAAATAAAAACTCTCAAGCTTCCTGGTGGAATGATACTTATGATCTCAGATGATATACAAGTGAATAATAGTACAAGTACTGTCTTCATAGATAGTGGATCAAGCAACACAGAAAAGGGAGATAATGTGGAATTTTGAAATGTATTGATAACTATCAACAAATATACTCAGGAATTTGTTTCAAATATTTTCTATAGAATCATGATAAAAATAGTGAATTTACAGATTTTATATTCTCCATCATAGGTCACAAATGAAGTGTGCAATCATTGATGAACAAATGTTCAGGACCATTCATGACTCCTCAGATACTGAAGCAGTCCATGTTCAAATGCAATATCCAGGCTTGGGCTGACAAGTGATAAGTCATATTCATACCGCACATGTCAGGCAATGATTATCTCCAATAAAAAACAACCAAACCACTACCCCTTGACATTCAATGGTATACCATCACTGAAACCCGAACCATATCAACAACCTAGAGGTTACCAGTGACTAGAAACTCAACTGGACTTGTCACCTAAACACAGTGGTTACAAGAGCAGGCCAGAAGCTAGGAATACTGTTGCACATAACTCACCTCCTCGTTCCCTATTTGCCTGGATGAGTGCAGCTCCAACATGACTGAAGATATTTGACACCATCCAGGACAAAGCAGCCCTCTTGACTGACACCACATCTACAAGCATCCACTGCCTCAGCCACCGTGTGTGCTCTCTACAAGATGCACTACAGAAATTCACTCAAAATCCTCAGACAGTACCTTCCAAATTCACAACTCCTTCCATCTCGAAGGATAAGGGCAGCAGACGCATGGGAATACCACCACTTGCAAGTTACCCTCCAAGCCACTCACCTTCCTGGCTTGGAAATATATTGACATTTCTTTATTGTTGTGGATCAAAATCCTGAATTCTCTCCTGAAGTGTGTCTCGTACAGTACATGGACTGCAGTGGTTCAAGAAGGCAGCTCATTACAACCTTCTCAAAGGCAATTAGAGACAGGCAATAAATACTCACCTAGCCAGAAATGCCCACATCCCACAAGTCTTCCAATAAACTTCAAACCAATAGAAGGAACCTCACACTGTACTTCAGAAACATGTATCAACCAAGTGTAAGAAGAAATACTGAAAAACAGGTTGATTGAAGCATTTGATTATTAACTGACACCCTTCATTCAGTCAAATGCTTTGCAGAGTAAGTAGGATTGCTTTTACTACTGTCAAATGACGCCTTGTAGTTTTGGAACAATTTCCTGTTTAAGTTAGCATCACAAACAATGTATGTATCTTTCTGTAAGGAAGTCTGTCTTTTGAGGTTGGTCCATGATGCTGACATATCCCTAAACATTTAAATATGTAGCACTCTCAATCACAATGTGAAGAATGAGTTATTTGCACCCTGAGTCTGTTTTAAAGGCTCTTTGAATCAGAAATCTGTTTTTGTGCTGCAGAATGAGCTTTTGGCCTCACTCACTTAATTTATCTATATCCCTGAATAGCCTCCTCATACACTCTACACAAGTTATTCTCCTCTCTATTTTTGTATCATCAGCAAATTTAATAACCATACCTCAGCCCCTTCACCAAACAACTAATGTAAATTTTAAAAGGTTGCGGCCCCAGCACTGATCCCAAGGCACACTAATCATTACAACCACAAAAAAGACCCATTTCTGACTTAGTTATTTCATATTAGATAGCTAAACTTCTACCCTTACCAATATATTATCTCCTGCATCATGGGCCTTTATTAAGTAACCTTCAATGTAGCACCTTATCAAATGCCACCTGGAAGTCTAAGTGCAGTACATCCATTGGTTCTCCTCTATCCACTACTGTTCTGTGTTTCTGATCAAGCTAATGATGATGATTGAGCTTGTGGGAAATTATGCAGAAACACAGTGCTTGAAAATGACTCTGAGAATAAGGTGCATTTGATTGCACTTAATTGCATCAATAAGCAAGAGTAGAGGAACAGTACATGGGTAATATTTTTAGAAGCATGAATAATAGTGAAAGAGGCTTATTGAAAAGAATGGAACAACATTTATGTTTTATTCAAATTACTTAAAATATTTAAATGTATAAAGGTCTAAAGATATTTTGAAAGCATGTGGAAATTAAATATAGAAAAACATCGAGGCTGACAGACATCTAGTTGGTTTTCTTTTGTGCCATGATGAAAAAAAATGTCAACTTACAAAAAGACTGGGCAGCCCTCAGCTTTAAAAAGAAGTTATTTCCTGTATATACGATAAAATTTCATAAATATTCCAAAGTTTATTTTTAAAATGCAGTTTGATTTTCAATGAAGTAATGGAAAAATGAAAATTAAATTAAAAGAGCCCTCCAGTGGTTACTGTGCAAATATAGCAATGTTTTCTACCTGTATTGCTTATACTAAGTATGCATTTTTGTCACTAAATGTAACAGCTATTTCTGGGTTATCTCTGTAAAGCAGGATGAGATTTAACACAAACTTTTAAGTGTATATTTGAAAACTGATCTTTTTTAATGTCAGATGCTTTATCTTTGAATCAAAGGTGAATCATTCAGTTAAAAAACTTTACTGTTTGATCTGTAAATTTCAAATGACAGCAATGCATTGCTTGATTATGCTACAGAGCAGTACAATTTATATAACTGAAGACAAGACCCTGGTTATCAGATCAGGTCATGTATTCTTTAATTAGCAAATGAATTGGGTTGGCAGATTTGAAACGACATCAGCAACAGGATTACTGACACAAAAAAAATAATAATTAGCATACAAATGTTAGAGAGTGGAAACAAGAACAATCTATGAAGTTATCTCCATGTGAAATCATTTTTAGTGTAATTAATTCTTGATGCATTCATCATTCAAGAAGCTGAACACCATCCAGGAGAAAGTCCACCCGACTGGCACTCCATCCACTACCTCAGACACAGACTCCCTTCACAACCAGTGTACAATGGCAAGAGTGGGAACCAGTTTGTACAAAGACTGTAGCAACTCTCCAAGAATCCTTTGCAGCAACATACCAGCCCACAATTTCTACCACCTGGAAGGACAAGTGCAGTACATGCATGGGATCACCTACCACTTTTAAGGTTCCCTATGGGTCACACCCTACCCTGAAGTATATTGTTGCTCTTTCATTAAAGCTGTGTCAACATCCTGGAACGTCCTGTCCAAAAACAATGGGTGTACTTACACCACACAGATGACAGTGGTTAATTGACTACCACCACTTTCTCAAAAGCAATTTAGGATGGATAATAAGTACTGGTATTGCCAGAAAATTTTACATGGAGAAAGTGAGGTCTGCAGATGCTGGAGTATCAGAGCTGAAAATGTATTGCTGGAAAAGCGCAGCAGGTCAGGCAGCATCCAAGGAACAGGAAATTCGACGTTTCGGGCATAAGCCCTTCATCAGGAATCCTGATGAAGGGCTTATGCCCGAAACGTCGAATTTCCTGTTCCTTGGATGCTGCCTGACCTGCTGCGCTTTTCCAGCAACACATTTTCAGCTCAGAAAGTTTTACATGACTTGTTAAACATAAATTACACTCAATAGTTTTAATACTCATAAAATAATAAACATTTTTATGAACCAGGCCAGAGCCCCTCAAAATATATTAAGATAGTAGCCTGGACCCTAACTTATTCTTATTTACAGATAAATGTGAGGTTCAGTGTTCCAGATGCAATTTGATTGGTCAAACTACTTGACGTTAAGCAAAACACAATTTATTCAAATACTACACAGTTACAATACAACAAAAGAAATAGCCTAACTCTACTGGAAAATTTAACAGAATAATCTATTATTTTATGACTAAACAGTAACTGTTCCAACATAGTAACTTCCCATAAACACACTCTTGGCAAAAAGCAAATTTAAAACACTGTCTCACATGTAACTCCTGTAGTAGGCAGAGAACCCCCAGTTTTTTGCTATAACTGGAAGAGGAAAAGAACAGCCTTTACTTCTTTATGATCCCTACAGCAACTGCTGAAAGCTAAACCTAAAATCCCTGGTTCTGTGGGAGCTCGACCACACCCACTCAGGCTGCTTCACAAGGCCTCTCAAGCTGTTAACCTTCTCAGAGATTGCTCGACGCCTCTGCCATAAAATCTTTCTTCAAAGAAAAACCGGGACAAAATACCTCTTAAAGCCACAACATCATCACAGCATGTCAACAGTATAAATTGTGAACAAACTTTCATGTTTTCTTGCTGCAAAAGCCATTTGAAGAGTACCCTATAAATGTAATCATTATTATAACATGGCTAACATACAATTTATACAGAATTCTGTTTTCCGGCTGTCAATTGTGGATATAAAATGGCAATGTAATCAGTTCAAATTTATCTTCCTCCATAAATTGCATGGCACATACTGGTGATTATGTCTGCCAATGATTCTACTCAGTACAAAATAAAAACCAAAATTGAATATAACACTCACATTCATTGTAGACATTATCAAAACAAATTCATACTCAGTTAATGAGAAATGTTAGATGAAATATGCTGAGTGATAGAGTTGACACTGATCAGAAACATCATCTGAACCCCAAGATTAAATTGAAAGCTTCAATTCCTTGGTTTTCCCATGCTTTTAGCTCTTTTCTCACTTTAGAGTATCTTTGTGATGATGTGTCAAAATGATATGTAACAATCACAAAATGGTATTAATGGCTTACTTCAACAAAACACAATCTCCTATTTGTCAGGATTTATTAAAGCCAATATATTATATAGTTAGATAGGTAGGAGTCAATAAATAAAGTGATTCAACTGAAGACATTCAGATTATGTAGTAAACTGCAAGGGTAAAGAACGAATGTTTTATGAGCAACCCGCTTAATTGTGGAACACTTCATTGCACAAGACGTTCAAATACCAATTTAACATGTTTCTCTGAACCCAACCCACTTGACTGAATATGATCATTTGCATAAACCACTTAATTGCATGAGATTTTGCTCTTAAAATAGATTGCTGTATGTTTATTTGCTGAGCACGTTGTTGTTAGACCTTTAAATCAGACTTCCACCAAATGCCTTACTGCAGTATATGACATTTTAATCTAATGATTGCTTGTCCTGTAAAGGAAATTCAAAGAAATGATGCCAACTTCAGTTCCAGGGAGTTTTAGACAAATAAAAATATTGCTTTAATAATTGATATTAAGTAATTTATTGTCTTTCTAGTCTATAATCTCTGTCCATGCACAAACCATATTGATCCTAAAAAGGCATTAATGTGGGAAAGGAACCTCATTCATTCACCAGAGGCATTTAATTGCAATACCTACTCAATTATACAATCATCATTGGTCTTGCCATTATGCAAATTATACATGAAACACAGTAATGCCAAAAGTACATTGAGTTAAGAGGGAGTCTCACAGTCTACACACCTTTTATAAATGAACCATCTGAAAAGAATGATTGGAAATGACATCCAAAACCAACACTCACGCAATCTAATTTATTAATGAAGTACCCCGACATGTTTGAGATAAGCTTTCTCATTACATCTGTTGCTCATGCCATGAAGTGTTTGAAAATGTGGGTGGAAAGGCAAAAATAATTCTTGCTAAAATTTTCAACGATAAAAGTCTGTTAATATTAATAGGTTTTCAATAAACTGCTTCTATAAGTCAGGAAATGCTAAATTCTGAAATTGCTCAATGTGGTAGTTGTGGGTGTGTTTGCTGAGCAGGGAAGTTGATTTGCAGATGTTTCATCCCCTGTCTAAGTGACATCTTCAGTGCTTTGGAGCTTCCTGTAAAGTGCTGCTGTACTGTGTCTTCTGGAATTTATTTGGTTCTGTTCCTCCTGCTTCTGGTTCCCAGTTCTGGTTATTTGTTGTAATGGCTGGTATATTGGGTTTAGGTCTATGTGCTTGTTGATGGAGTCTGTGGATGAGTGCCATGTTTCTAGAAATTCCCTGGCTATCCTTGGTTTAGCTTGTCCTATGATTGTTGTGTTGTCCCAGTCAGATTTGTGTAAGGCTAATGTAATTTACAAAGATTCCTTGCAAAGACTGCACAAAACACTACATAGGACAGACAGGCAGACAACTAGCAGTCCACATCCACAGCACCAACTGGCCACTAAACACCACGACCAGCTGTCCCTAGTAGCCACACACACAGATGACTGGAGCTACCAGTTCAGCTGGGACAACAGAATGATCAGAGGACAGCCAGAGAATTTCTAGATGCATGGCACTGACCAATAACCTCTACTTTTGCAATATTGAAAAGGTGAGATTCAGGGAGCTAACTCAGAGGATAAGATTTCATGGCTTTGAACACACTTTTTTGCTTACATTAGAGCAGTAATTAAGCAGTTGCCATCGTCCCAGGGCTGTTGTCTTATTAGACGGAGGTGACCAGTGATGGCTTAACCTGAGGGTCACCATGCCTCGGGTGAGGGGAGAGGCTGCAAAGGAGAGTCCTTCATGGTAAGTAACCTCAGCTGGTGCAGGAATTGAATCCATTCTGTTGGCATCACTCTGCATCACAAGTTAGCCATCCAGCCAAGTAACCCACAACTTATTTCTCACAACCAGAATTGACATGCGGTAAACCCAGGTAATATAATGTCATTGAACATCCCATAGTACACACTACAAAGCAAGTGTGGTCAGGACAATCCTTCACATTTTTCAGCAACTTTGCCCAGATGTTAATGACATGGTGATTCATTAAATATCATTAAACATCACAAGCTCCTCCTGTACTTCCAGATTGAATTAAATGCAGCCACTGAGCAAAACGTAGAACTGAGTGTGCCATAAGAGTTGGCAGTATGTTGCTCAGTATAAGAATAAATGGTTACAATAAGAGGATTACAACACAATCTATGGCACTGACGAACTACCAGGAAGTGGACCAACATAAGTTATGTGATCACAGCTTGAAGAACTGACTGGGCAGTGGATTAGCATTCTATCACTCTTTGAAATAAATGTCATCCCTCTCAAGTGACTGCAAAGGTCATGCAGAATCAGACTGAATAGTCTCAACTCAATTCTAGGTTTAACTATCCATACCAAAAATATTAACACGTTGATGTTTGCTTAGAAGAGGAAATGGAATAGTTAACATTGCAATAAATATATTTTACTTTGGAGATCAGCAGAAAAAGTGTTTTAGCACATGGAAGGCTGATGCTGTACCTAACCTCAGAGTTAACCTAGGGATACTGATGATAGAAGTTGCAAAATTTGAATAACTAAATTATGAAACACTACTTTTCTTGTTTGAAAGGCAGGAAAATGGGATCAAGTTCTGCCTGTAGTGGAAAACCAGGAGTGAGAATGCATAAATATTTTATATAATGTGCCCTGTTGAGAATTATTGCTCAAAAACAAGTCAGTTTTGTATAACTCCTTTAATGTATGAGAACATACAATGCATTTCGCTAGCAGTGTAGGCAAACATTTGATACTGAGCCACATAAAGGGATTTTAGGGTAAATGAACAAAAACAAGATCAAAGAGATAGATTTAAAGAAGCATCTTGAAGGATGATGAAACAAAATGAGGGAGGGGTTTTAAGAATGGAATTACTGAGCTCAGGGCCTTAGCAGCTGATGGCATGACTGCCAATGGAGGAGTGATTACATATGGGAATATTCAAGAGACTAGATTTGGTGAAAAATAGCAATATCTCTGAGCTTTAAAGGAGGACGTAAGATAGAGAGGAGCCAGGATATAGAGGGATTTGAACCTAGGTCAGCAAGCATGGAGATTATTGGGGAACTATACTATGTTATGAGCTCAGAGAAAGGCAATTTTTGATGAGCCTATGTTTACAAAGAATAGAATGAGGGAAGTCCAGTTCAGGAGGGTGTTGAAATTGTCAAGTCTAAAAGCAACAAATGCACTGGTAAGGGTGTCAGCAGCAGTCTAGCTGAGGTAGGGGCTGAATTTGCTCTTGTAATTGAGGTGTAATTAATACAGGCAAACGTGAACGCAGTTGCCAAAGACAAGTATAGAGTTGGTGATGAGCAAATCTAAGTTAGGCCCTCCACCAAAATTAATGCCTCCAGTCTGTCCCAAGGTTGAGCTGGAGGAAATTTCTAATTGTTCATTACTAGATGGTAGCCAAATATCTAGGAATCAGGGAGGTGGTGTATTTCAGCCAAGGATAAACACGTAGATGAGAAACAGGAGGGAGCAAGGTTAAATCCTTGAGGTGTAGCAGCTGAAAGTGAAGCAATTTCCATGTAATTTTCTGCTTACTACTAAAAAGAATGGAACCAAGGGGCATTGTTTTGTGGTGGAGAGGCACTTGTAGCAATTATACAGTCAACTGTGTCAGAGACTACAGTTGGTTTAAGAAGGATAAGGAGCAATGATTTATTTTTGGCACATTCAAGTTGACTGTCATTTATAACCTTGATAAAAAACTGTTTTCATATTGTTTTTGGAGGTGCTCAGTGTAGTGAGAAGTCTAATTGGAGGCATTCAAACATAGAACTCCTGGAAAGATAGGCAAGTATTTAGAACATGACAGCACTTTGAAAAACTTGAGAGAAAAAGGCACTTGGAGAGGACGCAGGAGTTCATAAAGATGGAGGGACACATGTCATTACTCTTTCGACAGACAGTGGGGCATCAGACTCAAAGAAAACAAGCTCGGTACATTAGAGAGAGCTATTAACAATGTCAGTCAACAGCCAAAAATAATTTTCTGGGATATGGAAGCTCAATACATAAGCTCGTAGCCAAGCACAAGAACTTCTGGGAAAAAAGCCGTTGATAAATGCGAAACTACAAATGCCCTGGAGTTCTAAACAAAGAACATGTAATTCTTAAAGGATTTAACCAAAAGTAGCACTTAATGTCATGTACCTCTAATTATTATTATTCATGAGTTTACTTAATTCCTAGTACTGTACAACAGCTGAAAACTAATCCTGCTCAAGTGATATTTTCTCCATCTGAATGCCGATTAAAAAAAAGTACTGCAGACTAAAACTTCCGTATTGTATCTGTGAAATAAAAATGGCGATTTGTTAAGATCGCCTGCAATAGCTAGGACAGAATTGGCAAGAAAATATATATTCTGTTCTTGTTATTTTTATATTTGAGGGTGAGAACCTGAAATTTCCAGCAAGACATGGGTGGATTGAGATGAAATGGAAGGTGTTAACTATCAAATGGAATACTTACCTACCCTCCACTGAATGGTCTGCAGCTAGAAAGCAGCCTATCCCACAATCTCATGGACAACTAGAGATGGGCGAGAAATATTGACCTAACCAGTGACGCCCACACCTTATGAACGAATTTTTAAAAATCAGCTTCAACCATGTCCAAAATCACATAGTCTTCTCAATTTATCATTCTGTGTGGTTTCCTGCTGGCTTTCTGGCAGAACTAAAGAATCTTTTGACTGGAAAAGAATGACAGAATTGTACTTAGCTAGTGTCTGCCATGGGTTTGGATGGGAGCAATACAATTGTAGAGCAGCCCTGTATCTGCGGATTTGTTTTCCGCTGTTTCAGTTACCCATGGTTTACTGCAGCCCAAACATATTATAGGGAACATTCAAGAACCAGGAACCAGGGACCAGGGGGTGCCAGGAAAGTACTTTTCTCATTTAAATGAATGGGGTCGCACATATCCGCAGTTTCAGGCTTCCACGGTAGGTCTTGGAACGTATTCCCCATGGGTACAGGGGGCACAACTGTATTGTAAAATTGATCATCTCCTTTCTCATCTGGCCTCAGCGATGCAAATTAACTGCTGCACCAAACCACTGACCATTGAATTCAGAAGCTACACAAAATTAACATTCCACCAGAGGTCCAGACATACGGTGTTAACATTGGCGGTGGGTTTGTAACAAGGGAGGGGTATGCAAATGAGAGGGAAAGGCAGGGCAACATTTGAGAGGGAGCAAGAAAGCAAGGCAGGGAAGATTGAGAGACAGAGAGAGACAGATAGACAGACACAGTGAGTAGTTACAGAATGAGAGGCAGTGGGTGGTGTGGTGTGGTGTAAGCGAGTGCCAAGGTTCAGGAAATGCACAGTATGCAGAGAGACATCATGGGGGATAGAGATGAAGCACATAGAGGGTGAGGGGCCAGACAGAGAGAGCGAGAGGTGGGGGGGGTCAGACAGAGAGAGGGAGAAAGAGAGGGTGGGAGTAGAGAGAGAAAGAGAGTGGGGGCCAGGCAGAGAGAAGTAGAGGTGGTGGAGGGCAGAAAGAGAGGGAGAGGTAGAGGGTGGGAGCAGACAGGGAGAGAGAGGGAATGGGTGGGGGGCAGACAGAGAGAGAGAGGTCGGGGGCCAGGCAGTGAGAGGGTGGGGACAGACAGAGAGAGAGGGAGAGGTAGAGGGTGGGAGCAGACAGGGAGAGAGAGGGAATGGGTGGGGGGCAGACAGAGAGAGAGAGGTCGGGGGCCAGGCAGTGAGAGGGTGGGGACAGACAGAGAGAGAGAGAGAGGATGGGGGGCCAGGCAGAGAGAGAGAGAGAGAGATAGAGAGAGAAAGAGAGAGAGGGGGTGGGGCCAGGCAGTGAGAGGGTGGGGACAGAGAGAGAGAGAGAGAGAGAGAGGATGGGGGTCAGTCAGAGAGAGGGAGAGGGTGGGGGTAGACACAGAGAGAGAGAGATGGTGGGGGTCAGGCAGAGAGAAGGTGGGGGCCAGGCAAAGAGAGATGGGTGCAGACAGTGAGAGAGGAGGGTGGGGGGTCAAGCTGGGGTGGGGGTGGGTGTGCAGGCAGAGAGAGGGAGAGGGTGGGGTGACAGAGTGAATATAAAGGCAGAGAGCACAGTGTGGCAGATAGGGCAAAAGTGCAAAGAGAATGTGGGAAGATGAGGCAGAGTACAGAGAGAATGGGCAGCAAGAGTATGTGGTGGCAAAGAGAATGTGGGAATGCAGGGAAATCAAAGGCAGGGCAAAGCTAGCAGTAACAGACATGGACTGCTACTGGGCATGAGAGCACAAGGAGAAGGGTGAGGTGTAGGACACAGGGAACGATGGGATACATTGTGAAGTAGTGGGATGCAGATTGGGATAGAATGCATCGGGGTCCCTGCAGTGAGGACATTGAGGCAATGATGGAGAGGCTGGAGAATGGTTTGGAGCATCCGAATGGGCAGAAAGGGTGCAATTCCAATGGGAGGGGTGGGGGTGCTGAAGTGGATGTTGGGAGAATGCATGGTCAATACAGCCAGCAATGGTGAAATATGTGGAGAACCAGATGGAGTTATTGGGAAAGGAGGTGGCAGACAGAGAACTGAAGCCCATTGAGTAATGGCACACAGTGCATGCAGGATGGGGTTCAGAGGGTGTAGGTAGCAAAGGTAGTTCGGCTTTGGGCATGGGTGCTGGAGAGGTGCAAAGGAGTCGGGTAGGGTACCAGAGGGAGAGGGAGATAAAAAAGGAACGAGGAACAAATGCATGAGGGAAAGAGGGATCATCAGGGCAGTGGAAATAAAATGAGATATAAGCAGGACATACAGTGGCAATATAAGAATTAAAGGACAGTGGAAGATAAAGAAGAAAGTAGAGGGAATATGCATAAGAAAGGGTGTAAGAAAGAGAGCATGTGAAATCAAATGCTCAAGATACAGAAAAACAATGAGTGAGAATATAGTTAACCACAAAAGAACAAACCTCAGATAGTGACAACTCAAGGGAACTGGAGTACAAGCACGAATGATAGCATGTGCAAGAAACCTTGTGCTTGAGACAGAATAGCTAAAACAGATAACATACGCATGAGAGAGAGAGTGATAATGAATAAAAGAAGGCATAATACACAAATAGAGTTTAGAACATATAAAAAAGCATGTACTAGATCATGCAAATGTGAGAGATTAAACAGGTGAGATTACAAGAGGAAGAAAGCATGTAAGTGAGATTAAATGCAGTACAGTGAAAATGCATGAAGAAATTAAGACAGCCTAAAAGAGGGAAGGAATGAAAGAAACGTGTTTTGTTGCATGTACACATGGCAGGGTGGAGAGTCAAAATGCACAAAAATGAGAATGGGAAAATTGAACAGGAAAGTCTGGAATGAATAAATGAAAGCATATGGGTATGAAGGACAGAGTATAAACATTGGGCGGAAATGGGTACTGCAGATGCTGGAGATTAAAGTCAAAATTAGAGTGGTGCTGGAAAAGCACAGCAGGTCAGGCAGCATCCGAGTAGTAGGATACTCAACGTTTTGGGCAAAGGAATGATGAAGGGCTTTTGCCCAAAACGTTGATTTTCCTGTTCCTCAGATGCTGCCTGACCTGCTGTGCTTTTTCAGCACCACTCTAATCTTGTGAGTATAAACATTGAAGAGGTGGACAGAATGGGAAGAGAGAAAGATGGAGTGAAAGCAAACATGGTTACAAGAGTGAGAAAAATAGGCAAAGACAAAGACTGAGATCATGATTGCTACTGAAATTTATAACATCCTTCCCATAAACAGCATTAATATTGAGAAAAATTGGAGAACTCTGCGCTATCACACTAAGTTCTAAATTTACTGATGCAGAATAATCAAAATAGTCATCTGAATATTGGTTTAACTCTATCGTGGACCTTAAACAAGCTAAACTTTCATTGAAATCCTACTTTTCTGTATGGCCTTTCAAGTAACAACCTGTCATAGCTAGGCTGACAAAAGAATCCAGAGAGACTATAGGGTGTGAACAAGAGTAAAATTGAACATGGCAATGAATTTCCTCTTGACTTCGTAAGAGCTCTCCTTATATTCGCAGGAAGTAGAAAAGGTCTATCAGCATAGTTTCACATGACTCCCCCAGGTACCAAAAGTTCCTTCACATTCTCAGCAGGGGATCATTTTACAGTCAGTGGGACGGGAAAGATTGTAAAGTGTGACCAACCCATGACCCTGAACAGGAAGGTGTTAGATATTTTGACATCACTTACCAACCCCCACTGAAACATACTAACAATAGTTAGGAAGCAAGCATTTGTTGAAATGAGGATTCAACTTTCAGATAGGAGTCAAAACTTCAAATAAACACACAAAATTCAAGCAGCTCATTTACACTGTAAAAATTACTCTGGATATTTCTAGGTCAAGACTTTGAACATCAAGACAGCTCAAGTGAAGTGGTTTCAAACCAGCTCCAAAGATCTGAGTTCTTTTGTCACATTATGTGATAGCTATTTAACACAGCAGGATGGAATTAGATGTGGTGGTGCTGAAGAACTCTACCATCTGAGATCTAAGAGGTAAATTACCATTGTATGTTAAGTGTTGAAGCCTTTACAGTACAGCTAAGCACCCAACAATACCCTTGTAACTGCAGGGCTATATTCACAAGAGCATGATTTTAGAATTTACTGTAAGCAGTGGCACATTTTTGGTCCATGTGGGATTTGAAATTCTCATGAATAAATCTGGAAAAAGCACGAAAAGAAAATTATGGGACAGAGAAGCAAAATTCAAATCAATACATAATTTTTTTTTCAAAAATCATTGAAATCTAAGCATCTCTACAATCAAGGTCAAGCTGATAAAATAAAAACTGTAACAAAAGACAACTTGATTTAAATAGGACTTCAAGGGTACACATTGATGAACAGGAGGACAGCTGAGAAAATCACTAAAACAAGTGGAATGAACGAACAATCGTCAAACTGCATAAAATAATGTCAGGTAGAAGTTCATCGTATAAAACATCACAGTTTTCATATTATTCATAAGATGATTACCTTTTGGATTGTCTCCCTAAGGTGAAATGGAGTCACAATCTGCTGTACACTCTGCCCAAAAACAATCCTGTGTGGTCTGGTTGCCATGGTGACCTAGGGTCCTGGTTGCATCTTCTTGAGGGCAATGTGCAAAACGTTTAAAGACTGAAGCAAAGGCAAGAGCAGTTGGGCTAACTGCAGGATTTTGGAAAGAGAGTCAGACAAGAAGGAGGAAGTGGGAGAGAGACAGAGGCAGCAAAAGGAAGAGAGAGGGACAAAGGTCTCTGACTGGACAGACACATTGCCTGGAAGTTTAAAGACTCTGGGAAATCTGTTCATGCATGGCCCGGAGAAGGCATTACCAGAGTATGCGTTACTGAATTCCATGAAAATTGAGGGAAGGTGGTTTTCATGATCACTCAACATTATTAAAATAAGAAATTAATCCACTGAAAATGGAAGTGATCATGGACTGTGTCCTATAAAGACTGTAAACCTGTGGGAAGTATATGGTAAAGTATAAACAAAGAATGGAGTTGTTGGCTTTGCTATGACATTAATAAAGCACTTTTTTTTGTGGTTTAGAGTACTAGTTTTCCACTAAGTTATGTTCAGTCAATGTTGTTTCTCATTTGTTGTTACAGTAAAAGTCTTGAACCTTGTCAATGTCTTCATAAAAACAGAAAGAACTGTGGATGCTGTAAATCGGGGGGAAAAAAAGAGATTGCAGGAAGAGCTCAACAGGTCTGGCAGCATCTATGACGAGAAATCAAAGTTAACATTTTGGATCTGGTTCTGTGGAAGGGTCACCAGACCTGAAATGTTACCTTTGATTTTTCTGCACAGATGCTGCGAGACTTGTAGAGCTTTTCGAGCAACCTCTATTTTGGCTTCAATTTCTTTAAGTTTGTCACAAACGCGATTAGTCTTGACACACAAGTAGATGAAAGACAAAAGAAAGCAAAGGCTAAGTTCAAACTAAAAGCAAGGCACTAAACTCAGAGCAGTAAGCAATAGTAAAATTACTGAACTGTTACTTTACATTTGGAGGTTAAAAAGTTTTCCAGAAATATTTAATGATGCTGTGGGCAGTGTATGTGGATTGCAACACAAACATTTGTACATATATATATATGAAAAAAATGTCCTTAATATTGTAAAGAAAGTGGACTGTGAAAATATTCTAACCCAAATGAAATTGTAGAAATTTATAAGGTACAGGAAAGGTCTGGCAAATGGCAAATCTATGCTCGTTATTAAAATTTCGTCAAAACGTGTACTTAAAATCCCTGTGCCAGGTTGTTTAATAGCAATCATAGGGAGAGTTTTCAAAAGGATCTGTTTGTGTAAATCTGGAGAAGCCCAGCTTGATAAAGTGCAGATAGCATGCATTCAGAAACACAGATCATACTTCATTATCTTGCTGAGGTTTTGGGAAACAGGAGTCAAGGCAAATATCGTACCTGTACTTCATTTGGATTTCCAGAAAGCTTTTGGCAAGTTTCCACGCTGGAGATTAATGCATCAGATAACAAGCCACAGAAAGAGGGCAAAGTATAGGGTAGAAAAACTGCTTCCAAAAAAGAACCAGAAAAAAAGCCAAAAAGAATTCTGTCAAGCTAGAAGCACTTTAACAGTGGGCAAGTCCAAAGGTTAATCTGAAGATTCCTTTAAGTTTATAAATCCAAATAAATGCATATTGTGCCAATACTGAAAACAAAATTTAAATTTGTAAATTGTATTCACTTTGAAGGTACAAATAATTTGAAACAATGTACCAGAAGCTTTACAAGTGGAATTTACATTTGCAAAATATATCAAGTTAATGGTACACACAAATCAATATAGACTGATAGCATGATTTATCTGGAAACGTAAAAAGTTTGTAATATGTATTGTATGAGATAATTAGTTCCTGAAACAGTTGACTGACCTCATGAGACAGACTCTACCCATCAGGATTTAAACAACTATTCCTGGGAGGAGTTAACATGTTGCAAAATGTGTTAATGTGCTAATGAACCTTTATCAGCATTTGCAAGGCCTCTCTAAGTTGTTGTTCTAGTGCTAAGTCAATGTAGCTCATAGTAATGTGCACTTACTGTTAAGTGTAATATCACATAAGTGACTATCATGTATCTTAGATGTAACTATTACATAATAAATCTATTTTTTGCGTATTAAGATTGAGCCTAACTTCTGCCCAAGACGTTGTGTGGGCATCTCTCCCCCACTTAATATAGTAGCTGAGACTAATACCAATAAAGTACTGGTAAGATTAATGGCAGTGAATCTTCTCAAGGCTTTTGGTCACAATAATAAATTATACTGGCAGCTCGGAGCAACAACATTATAACATGGCAGGGAAGAGGGAAATATCTCGACAAATTCCTCAGCTCTAAAAGCCACAACCACCTGAGAAGGAGAAATAATTATTTCCAACCAAAACTAATTAAGGACAGAATCGAGCCAAAATTTCAGATTCCTTGCTTTCTGATATGTTATTTTTTCAAATTAATTCATGAGTTGTGGGCTAGACCAGCATTTATTATCCAACCATATTACTGTGGGTCTGGAGTCACATGTAGGCCAGATCAGATAAGGACACAGTTACCTCCCTAAAGGACATTAGTGAACCCGATAGGGTTTTCCCCACAATCAACACAGGTTTCATTATAATCACTGAACCCTTAATTCCAAACTTTCTTTTGTATTCAAATTCCATCATCTTTCTGTGGCAGGATTCAAATCTGCGTCCCCAGGATATTACCTAGGTCTCTGGATCAATAATCTTATGATAACATGATAAGACCATTGCCTCCCCTCATTGGAAACAGCTATTTGTATCAACGTGATAGTTGAACTCCAAAACCAGAAGATATAAACATAGTTATATCAGAATTATACGACTTGGGAACTGAAAGCCTGATATGGAGTTTTTAAAAATCAATCACAAACATTTTTGTTTTATGGTGCCAATGCAACTTTTCCATAGAATAGAATCCCTACAGTGTGGAAACAGGTCCTTCAACCCAACAAGTCCACACCGACCCTCCAAAGAGTATCCCACCCAGACCCATTTCCCTATTATTCTAATGTACCTAACCTACACATCCCTGAACACTATGGGCAATTTAGCATGGTCAATTCATCTAACCTGCACATCTTTGGATTGTGGGAGGAAACCCACACAGACCTGGGAGAATGTGCAAACTCCATACAGTCACCTGAGTCTGGAATTGAACTAGGTTCCTGGTGCTGTGAGGCAGCAGTGCTAATTGCTAAGTAACTGTGGTTAGCAACAAACCTTCAATGGTGACCAGAGGCCATCCTCAAGGAGCTTTCAGAAATGAAACTAAACTTCCAGAAGGGTACTGAACTCGACCTGAATACTTATGCTCAAGCAGCAGATGTTCAACACAACCAACACAACCAACCATGGGCGGCATAGTGGCACAGTGGTTAGCACTGCTGCCTCACAGCGCCAGAGACCCGGGTTCAATTCCCACCTCAGGCGACTGTGTGGAGTTTGCACGTTCTCCCCGTGTCTGTGTGGGTTTCCTCCAGGTGCTCCGGTTTCCTCCCACAGTCCAAAGATGTGCGGATCAGGTGAATTGCCCAAGCTAAATTAGGTAAGGGGTAAATGTAGGGGTATGGTGGTTGAGCTTCGGCGGGTCGGTGTGGACTTGTTGGGCCGAAGGGCCTGTTTCCACACTGTAAGTAATCTAATCTAATCAAGTTATTAGCCATTATAAAATTACAGACTTAGGGAAGAATAAATTTCACAAAGAGCTGCCGGCAATTATTATAATAATCATTTTTTAATGAATATTGACATGAAGTCACCTAGGCACAGTTCCTAACAAATCTTTAGAGATCATGAATGAATTCACCTGATTTCCCTGGATGTTGTACTTATCTATTAAATTTTGATCTTTCATAAACATTATTAATTCTAAGGTTTAAGACATCATCAAAGACTTTCAGTACCTCTTGAATACACCTTGATAAGCTATACGGCCATTTATTATATTCCCAATTTTGCTTTCAAGTGTATCTATTGTTTAGCATCTAAGTTAATATCTAATTTGGAAGACTATGAGTCTATGTTCTGCATTTTAAATTGTTTTCTTCAAGTTGTCCAATTCCATGTTGTAGTTAGATCATTTCTGAAATAAAATTTTCATGGCAACATTATTTCTGACTGTCTTCTTGATGTGATTATATATTTTTGTTTGCCTAAAATTTTTTTTTCAGCTGTAATATCAATTTTCTTGCTTTTTACTACACCGTTAGAGGATTTCCCATATTTTGCAGCTAAATTGGAGGACTGTCACATTCTTACAACAAAAATGACGGATTCAAAACCTTCACATGTAAAGTGGAGAATGCCCATCTTTATTGCGGCTTCTTTGAATAAATCCAGAAATATGTGACTTTAACAAATTATTCTTGTTTTTATCATGGATTTATAGAATGACTCAATACTCTTGAATTCCCACCCTTACCACACCTCTTATGAAGGATCTACCACACTTTCCATGGCCTGAACGAAGTCTGCCAAATATTGTGTCTGCATTAACCCAAGTCTACTTAAGTCATCACAATAACAACTGTTTTTGCAATATCCCTATGCCTATGGATATTTCTTCCATAGTGCTTTACTTATGTTTCTGTCACTATTTCTTGTGCTGCTTGCTCACTAATGCAGTGATACATGATCTGAGCTTTAAGTCATTTTTTTAACTTTTCACTTTTCCAGCCTGGATTACTGTGCAATTTTGGAGTTTTCCCTGTCACATCATGCTTTTTAAGCTTGATACATGGATCCTGAAATTCTGTTTGTGCACTGCTGAATTCAGAAACCAGGTCGCTCTGACAAACCTCTGCCTGATGGTGCAGCTTGCATTTGCTTTGGAATTACTTCTCCAGGTAGTTGCTAACTGTACTGTGGCAGACTGTCCCTTATCAGGTTTGAAATACTTTTATCATTCACTTGAGTATTTCTCCTTGGTGAGAAACATCACAAGGATGTCTTCTGTAGTGTTCTTCAACTTGTCCCATTGCTGACCCTGCTAATATGAACAGGAGATTTAAAGTTAGCTTTAAGGATCTCTCAGAGTTGTTCACCTTGTGTTGTATGAGCAGTCAAATCAAATCCACTTTGCTTCTTGCAATGCTATATGGGCATGCCAGCTCATTATAATGCACGAGCTTCTGATCATGATGAAGGTTGCTACCACCATTCTCTTTAAGGTATAGGAAACTACAGGGCCCACTTATTCCAGCGTGATAGAAGGAAACCATTTTTTGGTCAAACTTGAAGAATACCTTGTAGTTAACAGGATGTAGTTTTTGCATGGCAGCAACTAGTTACAGGTTACATTGATGAGACAGCTATTGTTGCACTGTAACTTTGAGGAGGATCGGTAGTTAGGTCTCTCTCCTTTGAGGTTCTGAACTGCTCTTCCCACAAGTCCACATGACATCATCATAATGGGTCATGCTTATAATACCCCTCAGCTCATTGTTATTCATTCACAGGGTGAGGATATCAATGGCTATAACATGTATTGTCAATCCCAGAGATCAGCTAAGAGTCAAAGACACTACTGTGGGCCTGAAGTCACATGGAATCCAGACTAGGTAAGGATGGAAGTTCCCTTCCCTTCAGGACAGTTAGTGAACCAGATAGGTTTTTCCAACAATGGTCATCATTAGACTCTCAATTGCAGATATTATTGAATTCAAATTTCACCATTTGCTGTGGTGGGATTCAAACCTGGGCACCCAGAACATTGCTGAAAAATGTGTTGCTGGAAAAGCGCAGCAGGTCAGGCAGCATCCAAGGAGCAAGAGAAACGATGTTTCGGGCATAGGCCCTTCTTCAAGAATGAGGAAGGTGTGCCAAGCAGACTAAGATATAAGGTAGGGAGGAGGGACTTGGGGGAGGGGTGTTGGGAATGCGATAGGTGGAAGGAGGTTAAGGTGAGGGTGATAGGCTGGGGGGGAGGGTGCGGAGAGGTCGGGAAGAAGATTGCAGTTCAAGAAGGCGGTGCTGAGTTCATGGGTTGGGACTGAGATAAGGTGGGGGGACGGGAAATGAGAAAGCTGGAGAGATCTGCATTCATCCCTTGTGGTTTGAGGGTTCCTAGGCGGAAGATGAGGTGCTCTTCCTCCAGGTGTCATGTTGCCATGATCTGGCGATGGAGGAGGCCAAGGACCTGCGTGTCCTTGGCGGAGTTGGAAGGGGAGTTAAAGTGTTCAGCCACAGGATGGTTGGGTTGGTTGGTGCAGGTGTCCCAGAGGTGTTCTCTGAAACGTTCTGCAAGTAGGCGGTCTGTCTCCCCAATGTAGAGGAGGCCACATCGGGTGCAGTGGATGCAGTAAATGATGTGTGTGGAGGTGCAGGTGAATTTGTGATGGATATGGAAGGATCCCTTGGGGCCTTGGAGGAGGTGTGGGTGCAAGTTTTGCATTTCTTGCGGTTGCAGGGGAAGGTGCCGGGAGTGGAGATTGGGTTGGTGGGGGGTGTGGGCCTGACAAGGGAGTCGCAGTGGGAGTGGTCTTTCTGGAACGCTGATAGGGGAGGGAAGGGAAATACATCCTTGATGGTGGGGTCTGTTTGGAGGTGGTGGAAATGATGAAGGATGATACGATGTATCTGGAGGTTGGTGGGGTGGTAGGTGAAGACCAGTGGGGTTCTGCCCTGGTGGCGATTGGAGGGGTGGGGTTCAAGGGCAGAGGAGCGGGAAGTGGAGGAGATGTGGTGGAGAGCATCGTTAACCACGTCTGAGGGGAAATTGCGGTCTTTGAAGAAGGAGGCCATCTGAGTTGTACAGTATTGGAATTGGTCCTCCTGGGAGCAGATGCGACGGAGGCGAAGGAATTGGTAATATAGGATGGCGTTTTTACAGGGGGCAGGGTGGGAGGAGGTGTAAGCTAGGTAGCTGTGTTGAGTCGGTCGCCCGAGATAGAAATGGAGAGGTCGAGGCAGGGGAGGGAGGAGTCTGAGATGGTCCAGGTAAATTTGAGGTCAGGGTGGAAAGTGTCAGTAAAGTGGATGAACTGTGGGAGCACAAGGTAGCACCGATACAGTCATCGATGTAGCGGAGGAAGATGGACTGTTCCACATATCAGACAAAGAGGCAGGCATAGCTGGGGCCCATGCGGGTGCCCATGGCGACTCCTTTGGTTTGGAGGAAGTGGGAGGATTGGGAAGAGAGGTTGTTCAGAGTGAGGACCAGTTCAGTCAGTTGAAGGAGGGTGTCAGTGGAAGAGTACTGGTTGGTTCGGCAGGAAAGGAAGAAGCAGAGGGCTTTAAGGCCTTCATGATGGGGGATGGAGGTGTATAGGGACTGGATGTCCATGGTGAAGATAAGGCGTTGGGGGCCGGGGAAGCGAAAATCATGGAGGAGGTGGAGGGCATGAGTGGTGTCCTGAACGTAGGTGGGGAGTTCTTAGACTAAGGGGGACAGGACTGTGTCGAGGTATGTAGAGATGAGTTCAGTGGGGCAGGAGCAGACTGAGACGGTGGGTCGGCCGGGGCAGTCAGGTTTATGGATTTTGGGCAGGAGGTAGAAACGGCCGGTGTGGGGTTATAGGACTATGAGGTTGGAGGTGGTGGATGGGAGATCCCCTGAGGTGATGAGGTTATGGATGGTCTGGGAGATGATGGTTTGGTGTGGGAGGTGGGGTCATGGTCAAGGGGGCAGTAGGAGGAGGTGTCCACGAGCTGGTGTTTAGCCTCAGCAGTGTAAAGATCGGTGCGCCAAACTACCACCGCGCCTCCCTTGTCTGTCAGTTTGATGGTGAGGTTGGGGTTGGAGCGGAGGGATTGGAGGGCTGCACGTTGTGGGGGTGAGAGGTTGGAGTGGGTGAGAGGGATGGACAGGTTGAGGCGGTCAATGTCGCGGTGGCACTTGGCTATGAAGAGATCGATGGCGGGTAAGAGGCCAGCACGGGGTGTCCAGGTGGATGGGGTGTGTTGGAGGTGGGAGAAGGGGTCGTCAGAGGATAGGCGAGAACCCTGGTTGGAGAAATAGGCGCGGAGGCGAAGGCTGCGGAAGAATTGTTCGATGTCTCGTCGCGTGTTGAACTCGTTAATACGGAAGTGTAGGGGGATGAAGGTGAGGCCTCTGCTGAGGACTGATCTTTCATCCTGTCTGAACATAGACCAGAGTCCCTGCGGGGTCAGTCGGTTCTGTAGACAGGTGCTGAAGAAGGAGATGTGGCTGTGCTTGCGAGTCTGTTTGAGGACGTGGCTGAAGAGCTTCAGGGCAGAGGAGGTGACCTGGGGGGTGCAGTGATGGAGGGACTTACTGAAATCCTTGTAAAAGGAGGAAGAGAGTTTCTTCAAGGAAGGCAACCTTGCAAGAGGATTCGCAGTAGGTTAAAATCAACTATTTTTGCCCAGAACATTGCCCAGTTTTCTGAATTAAGAGTTCAGTGATAATACCACAAGGTCACTGAAAGTATGAGCTCATTCAGAGCAATATGCAATAGAAATCACATCATTTTCACAGAGAAGGAACCAAATGGGGAGAGACATGAAATTAAGCAGAATTTTAAGTTGCAATCTTTACATTTATCAAGAGTACAAGAAGATTACAAAAATGACTCTGGATCATTGGCAAGTGGAAACGAAGAGGTGATGTTGAAGAAAGAATGAGGCAGAATTACCAAATCATTTTTTTTAAATGTGGGAAAATGTTCAGTTTTACAGATGCTGTGGGATGAGTGATAACCTTTAGTTATTAAAATGGAAAGCATGGAACTGAGATTTTGTAGCAGACTGTTAGCAAGGTTCCAGACTCTGACAAGTTCCATTTGAGACTGTTGGTGAATTTGGTTGACATAGCTGATATATTTTAAAGCTAATTGGAGTTAGGTCAAGGTTTTGGAAATTAGCACATGTAATCTCCATTTCAAAATAAAGGGAAATTAACGCACCATAAATCTACAGATGTATGCTTCAGTTGTGATTTGGAGATGCCGGTGTTGGACTAAAGCTAAAAATCACACAACACCAAGTTATAGTCCAAAAGGTTTAATTGGAAGCACTAGCTTTCGGAGCACTTTACGCCACAACTACCTGACGAAGGAGCAGCATTCCGAAAGCTGGTGCTTCCAATTAAACCTGTTGGACTATAACCTGGTGTTGTGTGATTTTTAGCTTTATGCTTCAGTTGAATGGTGTGAGAAGTATTTTAAACATTTACAAAATATAGCATACAGAATCATTTGCCAGGACAGAGTCTGATTAGAAATAGCCAACAGTTGCACACAATTTACAGGTTATGGCTTTGAGGAGGCAAATCCTGCAGAATTATGGCGATTAAAAACGAGATTTCAAAACCATGCTCACTGGAAAGAAACACAAGGTGCACACCCAATAAATGGATAAAAGGATGGACTGGTTTGATTTTTAGTTGAGACACATAAGTTACAGTGAAATTACGTGTGGAAATAGTGGAATGAAAACTGGTTGTCAGAGTCTCATTTGGATCCTTATTAATGCTGTTGTCTAGAATGTTTAAAATGAATTAGAAGCTGTGTGTGTTTCAGATTACACTAAATTGAATGCTGTAGCCAAAGATGCCACCTTATGAATAATAATCCAGAAGGATTTGGAGACTGGAGTTGAATATGGATAGATGCAAAGTCAGACCATTGGACAATGTAAGAGAGCTTCAGGATTATATGCTTAATGTACTGTACTTGTAAAAAGAATCTTTGTGTTTTGCTGAATAGATCGTTAAAACTAAAACATACTGCATATACTACAAATAGTTTATGCTGGATTGTTAAAATATTGGCTAAATCCTTACAGTTGTGAGGAAAGCAAATAAAATGCTGGAATGTATGAGAGGAGAATGTGGCATGTACGCCCAAGGAGGTGAAGACATTGTGAATGGTTTGAGCGAAGGTACGGGTGAGCATTTTGTACAGTTTCGATCTCTGTTACAGAAACATGAAGCAAAATTAAAACATGGTTCAAAAAGCACTGTACAAACTTCCACTTGTGAAGTTTAAAAGAGTTGCAGTGGAAAATTGAAGGATATCTTTGTAAGGAGCTAATGGCAGTTTTCGTTTTCTGTCAAAAACATTAGAAGATGGCAATGGGCATAATTTTAATGTGAAAGGCAGAAGATTTAAAGGATATACAAGGAAACATTTCTCACTCAAAGGGCAGTGGGAATCTGGAGTGCACTGTTTGGGATAGGAGCTGGAGTGGGAAACCTCACAACCTTTAAAATGTATTTGAAAGAGCATTCGAAATGTAGAAACATTCAAGGTTATGGGCCAAGTGCTGGAAGGTGGGACTAAAGTAGATTTAGAATAATTTTTTGTATGTGCAGACTTGAAGGGCTGAATGGCCTCTTCTGGGCTGTATGATTCCATTAATGTTGTACACTGCTTAAACAATGACTCTTGAGGACATAATTTGATCTGCAGAAGTGTCCGCACAGTACCTGACCTAAGTAACATTCTCTGGATGAAAGCTGATTGATTTAGAAATCTATTTTATTATTGCATCATAAAGCTGAACCACTATCTTCATTCAAAAACTGTCGCACAGTCTGCACAGATATATCATTCACTGATTGTGACCAAGATCATTAGTTGATGTTTCCCCTCACTAGCCCTGGGGCAATGAGGTTTGTGGCAGCAACATTAATATTGCCCCAACTGCAATCAGCCAGTTCAACAGAACTCGACTTGCAAACTCCCAGTTTTAGCACTGTGTTGTCTGTGCTGGGAAAGAGAGATCTAAAACTTTGTATCCAAGTTTCACGGAGCCTTAATGAAGAAGAACGAATAATTTCTTCTTTTAAACTAGGTAGCAAACAACAGAATGGAAGCGGCTTATTTCAAGAGCTGCAAATTATTCCTAGTCAGTCACTGATGATTCATGCATTGCATAAATAGGTTTATTGTAAATGCCACAGTATTATTTGATATCCTGCATTTTACTGTTGTTGAGAGGATAACTGCTTTGCACCAATTTTGTTTTTAAAATTTCATTTCCAGTGACAGAAGTCAAGGTGACCTCACTTGCCAGATGAAGTTTTGTTCTTAGCTTTCACCTATCTTTTGGATTTTAGCTTATTTTATGGTGTACATAAAATAAAACATTTACATATAAAACTTATTAAATTTATCCTGTCACAGCAATGGCATCTACTACTGGAGGACTTCTAGTATTAGCAGGAACTAAAACCCCAGCATATAGCAGATTGTCACTCACAGAAAGTCATAAGTACAAGGATAGGCATGGGTTTGATTTCTGCAAAACAAGAGGCATTTCTTACCCGTATCTTGTGTACCAAAATGGTAACTCTGTTTATAAACAGTGCATTTACAATTTTACAACATGAAGCAAGCAACAAAACTCTCCCTTCCAGAAACTAATGTTTGAATAACAATAACATTATACTTTTACTCTGAATAGAAGCTCTCTTGCACATGCTCAGCTGCTACACCATAGTGACATCAGATCATATGGATTTGGAGCTTAGGTCAGTCGGGCTCTCCTAAGTCCCTCTGAGTTTAATTCCTTGAAACCTGATACTGTTTACTCACAGGAATGTAGATCTCATTTTACATTGAAGTGTGAAATATGAAATAATAGCAGAAATTACTGGAAATACCAGGTCTGGCATCAGCTGTGGGAAGCAAAAGTAATCGCTTCATGTTTTGACGTCATACTTGCAGATGAGAAATCCTCAGTAGTGATGAAAGCCACAATGAGATCAGCCATGATCTTCCTGAGTGGCAGAACAGATTCTTTCTATAAATAGCAGAAGTAGCCAAGTGACCTCAAGTCTGTTCTGTCTTTCAATAAGATCATGCTGATCTGCTTATGTTTTGAATTTCATGTTCCAATCTCCCCTAATTGATTTCTGTTAAATAGATCCATCGCTTTTTAAGGTATAGTGTTCCAAAGTTGTGCAACTCTCAGAAAACAAGAATCTCATCATCTCTCCGAAAGGAACAACTTCTAACTTTACATCAGTGCCCCTAGTTCTGAACTCACCTACAAGAGGAACATCCTTTTCATATCCACCTTATCAAGACCATTCAGGATCTTATGCACTTCATAAAATTCTTTCTAATTTCAGTAGAAACAAACCCAGTTTGTGAAATGCTTCCTCATAAGTTAGACCTTTCCTTCCAGGTAGCAATCTAATAGTGGTAAAAATATGTGATGTCACCATGGTCCCAGTAGAATTCCTCTCTTATTAGAGACAAACAACTGGTGGTAGCTTAACCTGAGGGTCCCTGTGCTTCAGGTGAGGGGTGAGAATCCTTCACAGTGAATGCAGTTCCATTCAGAATTGAACCCACATTATTGGGGGTCATCCTACATCACAAGGCAGCCCTCTAGCCAACTGAGCTAACCAACATCTTTCTAAACTGCCTCTCAATCATATTTACTTCCTTCCTCAAATAAGGAGACCATTCTGCACACAGCATACAAAGTGTTCCTTCACTAGATTAATCTCAGAAATGGTAAGCATCTCTTAAGAAGACAGATTGAGCAATTTAAGCCTATAATCAAGAGTTTAGAAGAATGAGAGATGAGGTACACATTAAAGGGGATTGACAATCTGGACACAAGTTTCCCCTTGTGGGGCAATCTGGAACAGGAAATCATAGGTTCAGGTGAAGGGGTTGGCAGATTTAACAGATGAGTTGGAAATGATATGGAATTCTCCACCCAAGAGTGTTGTGGAGACCAGCACACTGAAATTTAAGGAGGAAATAGACAGATTTTTAATTAGTAACAGGTTAAAGAGGTGCAGGCAAGAAACTAGAATTGAAGACAAGATTAAATCAACCATGAATGTGTCAAAAGGCAGAGCAGGCTCAAGGGGCTGAATGCCCTACTTCTGCTCCTGTGTTCCTACTGTGAGCTTTTAATTTTCTGTGATGACTTTCGCTACAGCACCTGGGAGGCTGGAAATGCTTGGCTTGTTTCATTTGGAGTAGAGAAGGTTGAGGGGACACCTAATAAAGTTGCATAAGATTGGGGATCATGGACAAGGTGAATAGAAAGCAGCTGTTATTCCTTTTAGTCGAAGGTCAAACGCAAGAGGGCACAGGTTTAAAGTGAAATGTAGGAGGGTTAGAGAGGATATAAGGAAAATCTTTTCACCTGGAGGATGGTGAGGTGTTGAATGCAGTTCCAGGGATAAGTTGAGGTGGGTAACCCCAAAACCTTTAAAAAGTACTTGGATGAACACTTGAAGTGTCATAATATTCAAGGCTATGGGTCTAGTGGAGGAAAATCAGCCAAGTGTAGGTTGTGAGTATATGTTGGTTTTGTGATACAGACTCGATGAGCAGGGGGGCTCTTCCATACTGTATAATCATACATACGTTCTGGAAATCTTTGACCACAACATTTATTATTCCTTCAAAGTAGTTAATCCCTTTTATAAAACTATGCTGACTCATCCTGCTTACTTTCAGTTTTTCTAAATATTCATCTACAACCTCTTTAATGATCAATTCCAATAGCCTAATTGATGTCAAGTTATGTGGCTAGAGTTTCTCCACTTCTCCCTCCCTCTCTTCTTGCATAGATGGGTTATGTATGTTAGGAGAACGTGAGGACTGCAGATGCTGGAGTACCAAAGTTGAAAAATGTGGTGCTGGAAAAACACAGCAGGCCAGGCAGCATCCGAGGAGCAGGAGAATCGACATTTTGGGCATAAGCCTTTCTTCAGGAATGAGGCTGGTGTGCCAAGCGGGCCGAGATAAAAGGTAGGGGGGAGGGGATTTGGGGGAGGGGCGCTGGGAATACGATAGGTGGAAGGAGGTGAGGGTGAGGGTGATAGACTGGAGAGGTCAGGAAGAAGATTGCAGGTCAAGACGACGGTGCTGAATCCGGGGGTTGTGACCGAGATAAGGTGGAGGGAGGAGAAATGAGGAAGCTGGAGAAATCTACATTCATCCCGTGTGGTTGGAGGGTTCCTAGGCGGAAGATGGGGCGCTCTTCCTCCAGGCATCGTGTGGTCAGGGTCTGGCGATGGAGGAGGCCAAGGACCTGCATGTTCTTGGCAGAGTGGGAGGGGAGTTAAAGTGTTCAGCCACATGGCGGTTGGGTTGGTTGGTGCGGGTGTCCCAGAGGTGTTCCCTGAAACGTTCCGCAAGTAGGTGGCCTGTCTCCCTAATGTAGAGGAGACCACATCGGGTGCAGCGGATACAATAAATGATGTGTGTGGAGGTACAGGTGAATTTCTGATGGATATGGAAGGATACATTGGGGCCTTGGAGGGAGGTGAGGGGGGAGGTGTGGGCGCAAGATTTGCACTTCTTGCAGTTGCAGGGGAAGGTGCCGGGAGTGGAGGTTGGGTTGGTGGGGGGTGTGGACCTGACGAGGGAGTTGCGGAGGGAGTGGTCTCTCCGTAACACTGATAACGGTGGGGAGGGAAATATATCCTTGGTGGTGGGGTCTATTTGGAGGTGGCGGAAATGACGTACGTATGTTAGCTACAATCCTAAACCTTTTTCTTTTAGGCACTATTTTCATGTGTGTCTCATTTATATGCTTACAGACTGGAACTTATTTTACGCTAATAACGGAAAGTGGATGATCATGAGAGGTGATTAATTACCATTGAAACGCAAGATGTACACATGCAATTCTTTGAAACCCTCGTTCCATCTAAAGTCCCGAGTAACCTTACATTTCTAAAAAATACTATGTTCTCACACTGGTTTGAACTCTGCATTGGAAGCGCAAATGGTAAAGAAGTTGATACTACCCTGATTACAGCTGGCTGAACCAAGGTGGAGACTATTCTTCTCGCTCTCAAAGTTCCTGCTCCTTGTGCTGATGTTATGACCAGACTATCAGGCCCTTCTGTTTCGAGTGGTCCCATTAAATACAGTTCTCCAGGTCATCCCCTCGTACAGTGGCTTCCTATCATTTCTTATGTCGTCATGGCAACTGACATGTAGATTCTTTCTTCTTACAGTGGTTTGACACAGCAATGTGTATAGGGACCCAGGTTCAATTCCAGCCTTGGGATGACTGTCTGTGTGGAGTTTGCACGTTCTCCCCGTGTCTGCGTGGGTTTTCTCTGGGTGCTCCGGTTTTCTCCCACAGTCCAAAGATGTGCTGGCTGGGTGAATTGATCATGCTAAATTGCCTGTCGTGTTAGGTGCATTAATCAGGGGTAAATGCAGGGTAGGGGAATGGGTCTGGGTGGATTACTCTTCAGAGGGTCGGTGTGGACTGGTTGGGCCAAAGGGCCTATTTCCATACTGTAGGGAATCTAGTCTAATCAACATGACTCACAGAAATGAGGTTCTGTCCCAGGAAATGGTGTTATAAAAGGCAGTCTTGGATATTCTAATTTCCCTCTTGATTGAGCCAACCAATCTCAAAAACAATTCTACCAAAACTCTGACTTTTGCTCGATCCAAAACCTTGCAGCATTAACTATATTGAATAGAGTTAAAAATCACATTACATCAAGTTATAGTCCAACAGGTTTATTTGAAACTGCAAGGTTCAGAGCCCCAGCTCCTTCCTCAAATCGTAAATGAGACAGCATACGTTGGACACAGAATTTATAAGTAAAAGATCAAAGGGTCATACAACTTATGCTATTATATTGAACAAATCTAGATGGCTATTAAAATTTTAATCAGTAAGGATGGAGATGCAGGTTTTGATTAATATGTAAATCCCAGAATTTCTTTCAAGTCACTTATCGTAAAAAGGTGACATCTCAGGTTAGACCATTGTATTTTAGGTGTGAGGCCTTGTTTAAAATCTGTATCTCAATCTGGAGTCAGACTGGTTTTATTTCCAAAGTAGGAATTTATAAAATGCCACATCAACTAACTGTCTTTGAACAAAATAGCTGTATCTGCAAATATGAATCTCTGAATGCAAATTCACCCCATAGATTCCCCCCCCCAACTTATTTTTTTACCCCATAGATTTATATGTGTGTGGGAGACAGACAGTTGGGGTGGGTTTGTGTATGTGTGCACTTGAGACAGTGTGTGAACGTGAAGGAATATATGTGTGTGTACTTGAGTATGTGGGAGTATATGCCTGTGAGAGAGTCCGCATGAGTGTGTGTGAGACAGACAGTGTGTGTGTTTCCACGAGAGAGTGTGCATTTGTCAGTGTGAGAGTGCATAGCGTGAAGAAGTCACCTCTAGAGTGACATGAACTCAAAAGCCCGGTTAAGGCCATCCTTATGGGTGGGTATCAGCTTCTGATCGGAAACTCTACGTTGTTGCATGCCCTGAAGTCCACCTTGGAGGACGTTTAGCTGAAGATCCAAAGCTGAATGTCCTTGACCACTGAAAAGATCCCCCCTGGGAGGGCACATCCCTGTCTGGTGATTGTTGTACAGTGTCCATTCATCCAATGTCATAATAGTTGCATAGTTTCCCAACATACCATGCCTCAGGTAAATAGGTGTTAAGACAATCAAGGTAAATGGCTTGTATATCTGTCTGGCCTGATCCAATGTGGCAGTGAATTCACGGTGTTGCCATGAGTCTACTGGCTCTTGGCCTTCTAGGTGATAGCAGTGACAGGTGTGGGGGTACTATTTCAGAAACTTTGGTATTTATCTCTGATTTATAAGCAAATATTTTCGCCAAAAAATGCTTTTTCTTTTTAGGCAGTAACTTTTTGGAAATTAAGTTTATAACTCTGCATGCTTTAAATTCGTTAACCTTTCAAAAAAAAAGAGACAACATTAAGACATTTGCCTACAAAGATACTGATTAACTATCGAGGCAAGGAAGGCAAATTGCTGGATCAGAAAATGAATGTTTTGATCTCCACCAAATCACAGTCAGCCTGGCGTTCGGAACAAATGCTTATCTTTACTGATAATATATGTTAAAATCAAGGAAACCTGGGCAAATGATTAACAACTTAAACAAAAAAAACTGAATAATCTGCGCAAACGCATCAGCTTCTGACGAAAGTTCATGACCTAAGCGGGGAACTTTACTTCTGTCTCCGCAGGTACAGCCAGAGTTGTTACAGTGTGTGCAGGAAGTCTGCGAATTCATGAGAAAGGGGGAAACAAGTTCTTGAGGAGTTTAGACAACGGGCAAGGGCAGCTCTCCTCGGGAACTTTCACGTTGTCAGCAGCACTCCGTGAGGGCTGAACCTTCCCTGGAGCACTCAGTGCAGTAAGTCCCAGTTTCTCTCAGTCACTGAGATCTGTCTTCCCCTTCCTTTCACTTCGAGTCCTGGCAAGTATTGTCTCCCACGTGATAGGAGTGGAAGTCGCGCAGGCTCAGATGGGACACTTTGTATCCTTTAATGTATCCGTTCTGTGGGTAGCGAGGCTGGAGTTGCAAACATCGCCCTGTCCCACATTCAGTCACCGCTGCTGGAGCGCAGCACAACTTTAATGGTGTTAACCCCATCGCCGGGGCCTCCTGTTACAGCGCCGCACAAGCCCATCCTGTGGTTCCCCATCAACTTCACAAACATCCATCTCCTTTACCATGCTTTGCTCGGGATTCTTTGGCTGGGGTGTAATTTGGTTTCCTTCATGCAGCTTATCTTCCTCATTTGTAGTGATTCTGCTGACAGGCCCAAAATAAAACGCGCTGCTGCTTTAAGGGAAAAATGATGCCGCTGAGGAATGCACTTGGTCTCTTCTGCGGCCCAGAGCATTATAAAAGCCGTGGCACCGAATGATTCACAGTCTAAGGGCTTCTCTGCAGACTGACATTTCAATGCGCGGGTACACTTTGCTGACAGCAGGATCCTCGTGGAGTACATTCACTAGTCACCATGCAGTGCTGTAAACAGGCTAATCTCTGACTAGTGAACATACTCCAGGTGGATATTTTACCTGACATTACTGGCACTAGTCTGTTTCACTTCAGTGAAACATTAGTCAGTGGGGTTTTATGGAGATGTCCTTTGACTACCAATTATTATCCGTTCTTAGAAGTATGTTAAAAATGAAATGCTCTGGGATGTGTAAGCGGGTGAGTACTTTACATAATAGTACTTATCCCTGTAGTGCTGCTCTTTAAAGAGTTTGCAGTGCACGTGTGTGAAAGATACACAGCGTGAGCAGCTTAAAAGCACTGGCTGTTGTGTAACTGATTTTTGTTTATGCAGCCATTATTTTAAATATAAAACAATCACTTATATAGTTAACAGAATCCTGAAATTCTACTACAGTCGGTAAGGTATTTTTGGAGAACTCATGCGGTTAGAAAACACTCTATATGTAAGTCGCTTTGCAGAATAGAATGTTTGTGATTGTACCTGATTGCACCCCAATCACTGTCTTACAAATAATTAATATCATAAAGACTCCAATGAAGCAGTTTCTTATGTTGTCACTTTTAAAAAAAAATCATTTTTATAAGAAGGCAAAAGAATGCAAGAATGTTAGGAGCAGCATTTTACAGTATCGCATATCAGAGAACATACTTGTTGATGCAACAATTAAATCTGGCTTCTTCCCTTCGTATATTTCCCCAAAACTACTGTTGAGGCTTCACTCTCAATCCACACACTGACAGCCACTCACTGCAACCCGCAGACTGCATCTGATCCAGGCCCAATTCATTTGCTGGCAACAGACGTCATTTCTGATATCGGCCTTTGAATTTGAACCTTTGGGGTGTAGGTTAGAGCTTGAATACTGGTCAGCTCAGAACCATTGACAGAGCATTAAGATTTGGTGAGATGATGGCCTAGTGGTTTTACTGTCAGACTATTAATCTGGAAAAAGTGAGGATTGCAGATGTTGGAGACCAGAGTTAAGAGCATGGTGCTGGGAAAGCACAACAGGTCGGGCAGCATCCGAGAAGCAGGCGAATCAATGTTTTGGGCAAATGTTCTTCATCAGGAAGGGCTGATGAAGGGCTCTTGCCCAAAACGTCTATTGTCCTGCTTCTCGGACAATGTCTGACCTGCTATGCTTTTCCAGCACCACACTCTCGACTGTTAATCTGCAGGCCCCAGGTAATGATCTGGATAACTGGCTTTGAAACCTGCCATGGACTATGGTGCAATTTGAATTCAAAAAACGACATCTGGAATTTAAAGTCTAATGATGACCATGAGACAATTGCTAATTGTTTGGGGAAGACCCCATCTGGTTCACTAATATCCTTTAGGGAAGGAAACTGCCACCCTTTCCTGGTCTGACCTACACGTGACTCTGGATCCAATATGGTGACTCTCAATTGCCCTCACCAGTTAGAAATGGGCAATGAATGCTGGCTCAGCCAGTGATGCCAATGTCCTGTGGATTAAAAAAAAACTAATCAGCAGTTCACAATATTGTGGACCAAAGAGACAATATAATAGAGAAGTAATCTGATTGGTCTGTGAAATCTCCTGAACTTTGACGAGGTTTCGGTTATCTGCCCTAACAGCTATCTACATAACTTGATGACTTTTTTTTCTCTGACCCTGCTCCTGTTGCAGTTGGTTACTATGTTAAAAGCACTGTATAAATTCAAACTTTTGTTATAGAGTAGGCTGCTCATTTGTCACAAGAGCTTACTGTCCAGCAAAGTGCCATATAATGTTTGGAATTTTGTTGAACAGAAATTAAATACAGACTGTAGAGAGTACTTTGTGGCACTGTTCATGCAATGGTACATAGGTTGGGATAGAACAGATTATAATTAAAAAATTCAGAAAAGGAAAGAGGGATACAGAGTGCTTTTTTTTCTAGATGGTTTTAGAAATATAATTTTGAGAAGAGAAATGAATATATGTATTTGCTTCACTGTCTTCTGTACCATGCACTGTATTCTTCCAAAGGAGGTGTTTGACAAGGCTGCGTGGAGTTTTGTCATATCATGGGCTTGCACACACAACTAGCTATGTCAGCCCTCGATCCAGAACAGGAAGTATCAAAATAGGAGCAGGAGTAAGCTATTCAGACTTTCAAGCCTAATTTGCTGTTCAGTATGATCATTGCTGATCGTCCAACTCTGTATCTTGTTCCTGCTTTTACCTCATACCTTTTGATCCCTTTGTCCCTAAGAACTATATCTAACTCATTGATACCTTTTAATGTTTAGGCCTCAACCATGTTCTGTGGCAGAGAATTCACCAGGCTCACCATTCTCTGGGTGAAGAAATTTCTCCCCATCTCCTTTCTGCAGGGCCTGCCCCATTTTCTCAAACTGTGACCAATGTTTCTGGACCCCCCTGTCAGTGGGAACATTCTTCCTGCTTTTCTCCTGTCTAGTCCTATTAACATTTTATAGATTTCTATGAGAACTCCCCTCATTCTTCGAAACTCCCATATATGTAGTCCAAAGAAATCCAATCACTCTTTCTATGTCAGTCCTACAATCAGTCTCTTTCTTGCACTCTTTCCAAAGCCAGAACATCTTTCCTCAGGTAAGGAGAACAAAGCTACACACAATATTTCAGCTGTGGTCTGTACAATCACAGAAAGACCTCTCTGCTCCAGTCAAATCCTCACACTATGAAGTTCAACATACCATTTCCCTTCTGGACTGCCTGCTGCCTCTGCATGCTTTCTACTATGTCTGGTGTACAAGGACACATGGATCTTGTTGTGCCTCTCCTTTTCCCAATCCATCACCATTCAGATAGCAATCCTTTGTCCTGCTTTTACTAGCAAAGTGAATAGCCTTGTATTTACCTGCACTGTACTTCATTTGCCATGTGTTTATCCACTTGCTCAATTTATTCAAACTGCACAGAAGTATTTCTGCATCGTCCACACAGTTCGCCCTCCCACCCAGGTTTATGTTGATTGCTAACTTGGAGAGGTTGCATTTAATTACTTCATTTAAATTATTAATCTATGGTGAATAGCTGGAATCTGATCTTGTCAGTGTTATTCTAATACTCTAATATTAAATCTTAAACAATGGACTCCAGTATTTTTCCTAATGCTAATGTCCAGCTAACCAGTCTATGATTCCCCATTTTCTCACTACCTTTTTTTTACATAGAGGGATTACATTAGCTATCCTCCAATCCATAGTAACTGTTCCACAGTCTGTAGAATCTTCAAAGATGACCAATGCATCTGGGGTAACTTCCTTCAGTGCCCTGGGATGTAGATTATTGAGTCTTGGGGATTTCTTGACCTTTAAATCCCATTAATTTTCCTAACACCATTTCTCGATTAACACTGATTCCCTTCAATTCCTCCCACTCACGTGACCATTTGTTCCCAACATGTTAAGATTTAGTTATGTCCTTTTTGAAGACTGAACCAAGATATGCATATAATTGGTCTGCCAACTCCTTGTTCTCCATGATGACTTCCCCAGTTCTGATTGTAGGGGACCTACATTGAATAAACGTTTTCACTGCATTTCAGTGCCTATTTAATAATTAGAGTTTCTGAAGGAAACTGAAAATGTAAAGTTTGATGAAAAGCATAGAAAATTAAGGGATCATGTTGCTGAAGTATGACTTTGGACAATTTTGGGCAGAGGAACTGTTCAGTAGAAGCTAAGACTTCTTTCATTTTTGATCTAATTTCAATTTGTAGATCATTTGTTGGGGTGGGGAAAGAATGTTGAGAATCCAGTTCAGTGTTTATAGCACATGTACTGTTGAACTAAATATATGGAGTTGCCTAATGATGGGCTTGTGGGAATCATCTTGAGTATATCAACCTCTTGGCTTGTGGCCCATTGGCAAACTTTTGGAGATTATAATGAAATTTGAGCAAGACGTTGAACAAATTGTCAAAAACAAATGTCATTACATATCAACAAATTTTCGGAAGTTACAAAAACAAATTGCAAGAGATCCACAGCAACGATTGTTTCATCTTGTTCCATATGTACTATATTTTCTGCTCTATCTTCAGAATATAAATAACTTAAGTACTATGGCCATTTGAAACTTTGTCTGTTTAGCTTAGATTTTTTTTTCAACTATTCATGTTTATTTTTTTCCTCATAAGTCTTGGTTCATCTATTTTAGTTATGACTGTTTGTTTATTTACAGAATGTCTCCGAATGTTTGTCCTTCACCAAGGTGAAAGAAGTCAGTGCTTAGGAATGGAGTATTTCCAATTTTTGCACCAAGTATCAACATTATGGCACCTGAGCTGTGAATAGCACAAGGCTAATAGAGTGTTTGCTGTTTGTGGTTGAACCCCAACGCTAAAAGATAGCAACATTCCTAGCTAAACTAATGATGTTTCTTCAGTTTAAAATTTGTCTTGTGGTTTCTTATCATGAAACTCTATGTAGTTTTGTGGATTAATGCCAAATATGGTGTGGTTAGGAAATATCACAACTCAATCTGCTTATGATACTTACCATCGAATGCAAGAAACTTTCATCTTAACTGTAGCCTGTTTGCAGAGATTAAGGATCAGTGGCTCTGTGCTACTGCTAGTATTGTTACAGTTATGAGGTTGATAAGATTTTTATGTTTTTTGGCAAATAAAATGAAGGAGGTCATGTGCCTGGGCTCAAAGCCTGCCTGATAGTGGGCCTGGGAAGTTTGATTGATGATATCAAAGGAAGACTTGGATAGTTTTACTTTGAAGAAAGTGCTTAAATATTTGGGAGCATCTAGTGTGCTAGCAGTGGAAAGTGAAATTCTCCAGCATTCGAAGGAAGAGTTGTGATTGTTGTAATGTAAACTGTTGTGCTTTGAACTATCTAGTTTCAATATGAAAGAGGGTTGGGCTTTCAAGGACAGCAAATCTTATATAAAGGCCCATATGAGTGGCTGCTTCTGCCCCTCCACTTCTTTGCGTCAGGGAGACCAAGCATAATCTTAGTGAACGGTTTGCTGAGCACCTGAGCCGGGCTCACAGGGGCCGACCGGACCTCCCAGTCACCACCCATTTTAATTCCCCTTCCCATTTCCTTTCCAACATGACCATCCTTGACCTCCTCCATTGCGAAAAAAAAACCAAACTGCAAATTGGAGGAGCAACACCTCATCTTCCACCTGGCCAGTCTGTAGCTCAGTGGACTCAACATTGAGTTCTCCATTTCAAATAACTTTCTTTCTTCCAACCCCCCTTGCCAGCTCTTCCCTTTCCCTTCCACTCTTCCCAGCCACCTATCGGATTCATTCCTCCCATTGGTCAACCAGGTTCTACCCTCTGACTGTCTTCACCTATCCCCACTTCACTACGTTGCCCCTACCACCCCCTTTATCTGCTGCTCCCCCTACACCTACCCTCAGTCCTGAAGAAGGTTTACACCCGAAATGTTGACCTCTCCACCTCCTGATGCTGCCTGGCTTGCTGTGTTCTCCCAGCCTCCTGCTTGTCTACCCTACTTGGCAAAACTGAGATTACAGGCATTCTTAGAACATCACTGCTTTTAGTATGCCTAGATCGCGGAGAAAGGGAACAGCTAGAGGCCAAGACATATGGTTCGCTGCACAAGAACGCATATGGTAACGTGTGCTCGGACAGAAAAGGCCAAATCAATCAGGAGTTGAAAATGAAGCTAGGGGAGTCAGCTAACTTGCGTAAGATGGAGACATTTGAGTGGGGGCCACATTGGAAGACTTTTCTCAGATTCTAACTTACGTGGTTGAAAAAAGAAATAAGTCATTGGGATCTAAAAATTCTTTTGGATTGATTCTGGGAAAATTGAATGTCTGTATAAAGGGCCATGTAAGTTTACCAGTGAAGTGTGTTTTCCCAGGTGGGCTTAGAATAAGATGGGAGGAGGTGAAGCTGTTCAAGTATAAGTTAACTAAAAAGATGCTTTAGTCATTTGTTACGGAAAAGGTTTTAAAATGTAAACTCTTGTGTCAGTCATTTGGCTATTAACTGAAAGTTTTAATTTTAAAGTAACAACAAGGGTTATAATAGGAGAAAGTGAGGACTGCAGGTACTGGAGGTCAGAGTCAAAAGTGTAGCACTGGAAAAGCACAGCCAATCAGGCAGCATTCGAGGAAGAGGAGAGTCAACGTTTCGAGCATTAGCTCTTCTTCATCATTCACGATGAAGAGCTCATGCTCGCAACGTCAACTCCCCTGTTCCTTGGATGTTTCCTGACCTACTGAGCTTTTCCAAGGTTTATAATAGAAGAAAGTGAGGACTGCAGATGCTGGAGATCGGAGCTTAAAAATGTGTTGCTGGAAAAGCGCAGCAGGTCAGGCAGCATCGAAGGAGCAGGAGAATCGACGTTTCGAGCATAAGCCCTTCTTCAGGAATGAGGAGGGTGTGCCAAGCAGGCTAAGATAAAAGGTAGGGAGGAAGGACTTGGGGGAGGGGCGTTGGGAATACGACAGGTGGAAGGAGGTTAAGATGAGGGTGATAGGCCGGAGAGGGGGTGAGGGCGGAGAGGTCAGGAAAAAGATTGCAGGTCAAGAAGGCGGTGCTGAGTCTGAGGGTTGGGACTGAGAAAGGGTGGGGGGAGGGGAAATGAGAAAGCTGCATTCATCCCTTGTGGTTGGAGGGTTCCTAGGTGGAAGATAAGGCACTCTTTCTCCAGGCATCTGGTTGCCATGGTCTGGCGATGGAGGAGGCCAAGGACCTGCATGTCCTTAGCAGAGTGGGAGGGGGAGTTAAAGTGTTCAGCCACGAGGCGGTTGGGTTGGTTGGTGCGGGTGTCCCCAAGGTGTTCTCTGAAACGTTCCGCAAGTAGGCGACCTGTCTTCCCAATGTATAGGAGGCCACATCGGGTGCAGCGGATGCAGTAAATGATGTGTGTGGAGGTGCAGGTGAATTTCTGACAGATATGGAAGGATCCCTTGGGGCCTTGGAGGGAAGTGAGGGGGGAGGTGTGGGCACAAGTTTTGTATTTCTTGCGGTTACGGGGAAGGTGCTGGGAGTGGAGGTTGGGTTGGTGGGGTGTGTGGATCTGACGAGGGAGTCGCGGAGAGTGTGGTCTTTCCGGAACGCTGATAGGGGTGGGGAGGGAAATATATCCCTGGTGATGGGGTCCATTTGGAGGTGGCGGAAATGACAAAGGATGATACGATATATCTGGAGGTTGGTGGGATGGTAGGTGAAGGCGGCAGAAGAAATGCTCAAATTAACAAATTCAACACGTGGCGAGACATTGAGCATTTCTTCTGCCGCCTTCGCCTCCGCGCCAACATCTTCAACCAGGTCTCCCGCCCACCCTCTGACGACCCCTTCTCCCGCCTCCAACACACCGCATCCACCTGGACACCCCGTGCTGGCCTCTTTCCCACCCTTGATCACTTCATAGCCAACTGCCGCCGCGACATTGACCGCCTCAACCTGTCCACCCCTTTCACACACTCCAACCTCTCACCCTCGGGACGTGCAGCCCTCCAATCCCTCCGCTCCAACCCCAACCTCACCATCAAACCAGCAGACAAGGGAGGCGCGGTGGTAGTTTGGCACACCGATCTTTATATTGCTGAGGCTAAATGCCAGCTCGCGGACACCTCCTCCTACTGCCCCCTTGTCCATGACCACACCTCCCACCACCAAACCATCATCTCACAGACCATCCATAACCTCACCACCGCCTCCAACTTCACAGTCCCACAACCCTGCACTGCCCGTTTCTACCTCCTGCCCAAAATCCACAAACCTGACTGCTGGCCAACCCACTGTCTCAGACCACTCCTGCCCCACTGAACTCATTCCTGCATACCTTGACATGGTCCTGTCCCCCTTAGTCCAAGAACTCCCCAACTACGTTCGGGACAACAACCACGCCCTCCACCTCCTCCGTGATTTTGGCTTCCCCGGCCCCCAACGCCTTATCTTCACCATGGACATCCAGTCCCTATACACCTCCATCCCACAAAGTCCTCCGCTTCTTCCTTTCCCACCGAACCAACCAATACGTTTCCACTGACACCCTCCTTCGACTGACTGAACTGGTCCTCACTCTAAACAACTTCTCTTTCCAATTCTCCCCCTTCCTCCAAACCAAAAGAGTAGCCATGGGCACCCCCATGGGCCCCAGCTATGCCTGCTTCTTTGTTGGATATGTGGAACAGTCCATCTTCCGCAGCTACACTGGCATCACTCCCCACCATTTCCTCCGCTACATCGATGACTGTATTGGCGCTACCTCGTGCTCCCACAGGAGGTTGAACAGTTCATCCACTTTACTAACACCTTCCATCCCAACCTCAAATTTACCTGGACCATCTCAGTCTCCTCCCTCCCCTTCCTAGACCTCTCCATTTCTATCTCAGACGACCGACTCAACACGGACGTTTATTACAAACTGACTGACTCCCACAACTACCTAGACCACACCTCCTCCCACCCTGCCCCCTGTAAAAACGCTATCCCATATTCCCAAATCCTTCGCCTTCATTGCATCTGCTCCCACATCCAATACCGAACAACCCCGATGACCTCCTCCTTCAAAGACTGAAATTTCCCCTCAGATGTGGTTGACGATGTTCTCTACTGCATCTCCTCCACTTCCCCCTCCTCCACCCTTGATCTCCGCCCCTCCAATCGCCACCAGGACAGAACCCCACTAGTCCTCACCTACCACCCCACCAAACTCCAGATACGTCGTATCATCCTTCGTCATTTCTGCCACCTCCAAACAGACCCCACCATCAAGAATATATTTCCCTCCCCACCCTTATCAGCGTTCTGGAAAGACCACTCACTCCGCGACTCCCTCGTCAGATCCACACCCCCCACCAACCCAACCTTCACTCCTGGCACCTTCCCCTACACCCGCAAGAAATGCAAAACTTGCGCCCACACCTCCCCCCTCTCTTTCCTCCAAGGCCCCAAGGGATCTTTTCATATCCATCAGAAATTCACCTGCACCTCAACACACATCATTTACTGCATCCGCTGCACCCGATGTGGCCTCCTATTAATTGGGGAGACAGGCCACCTACTTGCGGAACGTTTCAGAGAACACCTCTGGGACACTCGGACCAGCCAACCCAACCACCCCGTGGCTGAACACTTTAACTCCCCCTCCCACTCCGCCAAGGACATGCAAGTCCTTGGCCTCTACCATCACCAGACCATGGCAACACTACGCCTAGCGGAAGAGCGCCTCATCTTCCACCTAGGAACCCTCCAACCACAAGGGATGAATGCAGATTTCTCCAGATTTCTTATTTCCCCTCCCCCCATCTTTTCTCAGTTCCAACCCTCAGACTCAGCACCTCCTTCTTGACCTGTAATCTTCTTCCCGACCTCTCCGCCCCCACCCCCTCTCCGGCCTATCACCCTCACCTTAACCGTCTTCCACCTATCGTATTCCCAATCCCCTCCCCCAAGTCCCTCCTCCCTACCTTTTATCTTAGCCTGTTTGGCACACACTCCTCATTCCTGAAGAAGGGCTTATGCCCGAAACATCGATTCTCATGTTCCTTTGATGTTGCCTGACCTGCTGCGCTTTTCCAGCAACACATTTTTAAGCTCAAGGTTTTTAATACACTTGTATGTAAATATCTGGGAACCAGCAGCTTCCGTATGCAGCTCTTATTCATGTTAATGAATGGGTGTTCAATGGGGAACTTGATCCTATCCTTATACGTGTATGTGAGCACACAGAATTTTTAAACAATGCTGTCTGATCATGATCAGAAATAGGAAATGAGAAAATTGTCTTCCTTCTCACTTCCTACCCTGCGGACATAAACTAGTTGTGATAATTTACCTGCTTTGCTAGAAACTTAGAAGTACTGTATATTGAATTTAGGACCATCCTTGCTTGTATCATTCATTGGATATGAACAATGTGCCTTGAGCTACTGGGGAGCCTCATCTTCTTATGGATAAGGTAATGTCTCCGTAAATCAAACTTGATATACTGAAGATTTCAGAACTTTAGAGCTTTCAGACCTGTTACTAGATCATTGGTGTTAAATTGCTGTCAATTTATTTTTTCCTTGAAAATACAAGACCCTACTTGGCTGCATTTACTTTATGGATATGGTTCAGTAGTCATGCCAAATATACCATCAATGTGTATTCAATGGCATGCCCCATTTTGATGTATGCTATTTGTTTTCATGGAAACCAAGCAAATTTCAGCAGTAATTGCTAAAAGGCTGTAATGTGTGCACGATATACATTATTTAATCTGATTAGATTTATCCCAAAATTCCAGTGAAAATTCGAAGCATGAGGAAAAAGGGATGATTGTTAACTGATTTGAGAAGTTCACCCACTAGAAAAAAAAGTACTTATTCAACGGTTTGGCATTTCTTCAAATAGGAAATAAATGTATCTGAAAAAAAGCAGGTAAAGTTCAGGTGGGATGCAAAATTGATAGTAAAGTTCAGGAAAATCAGTGAAGAATGATTAGGCTTTGTAGCTGGGTAAAATGTTGAAGTGATTTGCTCAAATGAGAACAAAGAATCCTGCCAGTGATGTTTCCTTGTGGAAACTGCATGACTGTTAATCAGGGAGCTTGGGTCTGTTGACACGTTGGGAGTCACACTGGCTTTATAATTTTAAATTGTTATGTAGAGTAGTATTTCTAATGATCAATGGACCTCAACCCTATTACACTGGAAATGAGGAGATTAGTTCTTGTGAATGGATTGCGATGACTGAGCATTCCATGAGAAACCATTACCATCACTATAGCTTCACAAATGGAGTAACTATTGACGAAACTGTTGTGTTTGAGGAAATCAATAAGGTAGCAGATGAAAATATAAACTGAAGCATGAGTGAAAAATGCATTTTTGATGTATACGTGGATATGGGTGTCACTGAAAATGAAGGGAAGCAATTGTTGCTCATTGCTACTTGCCTGTAAAAGGGTGTGGTGGTGAGTGACTTCTTGAAGCACTGTTTCAGATGGTTTGCAGGTGTGAACACTATCCCTGCAAATTTCCCATGAACCTGCTGCACTTGCTCCATGTGGTAGGGATCACCGATCTGGAAGATGCAACAGAAGTAGTCTTGGTTCGGTGCAGCGGAACATCTTGCACTTGTCATTGTGCACTGTTTGTAGACCAAGGGAGTGTTTAAGACATTGAATAGAGTGCAGATCAAGCAGAGTGCATTTTCATTTCTAAAATGATTTTGAGCTTGAGAATTGTTGGAGCTCCACATGTTCTTCACATTTCTGGTTTGTAGGTGATATCAGGCTTTGGAACATCAAGAGCTGCCAGATTTCCTAAATTCTGACCTGAACATCATCCCACAGTATTAATGTGGCTGGTCCGCTTAAATTAATGGTCAGTGGTGACTCTCGGAATGTGAATGATGAGGTGGTGGGCTTTGGTGACGGTGATGTTGTTCAGTGTTAAGGGTTGGTTGTTAGATGCTTGCATGTTAGCGATGGATGTTTTTCAGATCCAACTGCAAGCAGACCTGCATGCAACAAAGAGATTGTCATTAGTGAGTTGCAAATCTCTTTCTTCCTTTCCCTGTCTCATTTTTGCCTATCAGCTCAATCCTTTACCACCACCCACCCCCACCCACGTTCACTCTTTGTCACAAAGTAAGTAACACTTTATGCCAGATGCTATCAGTTCTGAAGAACTGGACATGAAATATTAACTCTGATTTCTGTCTACAGATGCTGCCAGACCTGCTGAGGTTCTCCAGCAATTTGTTCGTAGAATCATAGAATGCCTACAGTGTGGAACCCTTCAGCCCAACATGTCTATACCGACCCTCTGAAGAGTATTCCACCCAGACCCATTCCCCTATTACTCTACATTTACCCTGATTAATGCACCTAACCCACATATCCCCAAACGCTATGGGCAATTTACATAGTCTCCACATCTTTGGATTGTGGGAGGAAACTGGAGCACCCAGAGGAAACCCATGCAGATAGAGGGAGAATGTGCAAACTCCACATAGACAGTTGCCCGAGGCTGGAATCAAACCCAGGTCCCTGGCGCTGTGAGGCAACAGTGCTAACCACTGAGCCATGAGGGACCATGGGTGTATTCTTTCTTTTGAAGAAATACTTAACTTTCTGGATCCAAAAGGTTTGCTTTGCTACTGAATTTGCTGGGGCTTGGGAAATCCAACCATGTAAATTTTAATCAGCTTCCAAACTACACTGTGAGAGTCTGATTTAAATCAGTGAGGTCTCCTGTCTCTCCGAGATAGAACATTTGCAAACCACACTATCTCCTGATGTAAATTTGGTAGGAGATGCAAATGAGCACCGTTGGGGTTGTATTTGAGGAAGTTCTCTAAATCATCATGGGCAAAGGGGGTGTGTACTTACTATCAACTATTGACTTGTCCCTTCAAGGTTTAGCAATATAAATACAGATGAGAGTGTCACCAGGTTGTCTCTTCTTTCATCGAATCGTATGTATTCTGATTTTCTTTAATAACATTTAATTGTATCTGAAGTTAACTAGATTTTAATAAATCTCCTGTCCTACCAGATGGCTATTCCAAATGTTGATTCTCACTCAGATGAGGGTATTCAGCAATCCCATCAGTTCTGCCATACGTCTCTTTGTTTACACTTGTCTGACCTTGCACCTTTGAAACAGACTTACCATTTCAATATCAATGAACAGCTTTTGCATTTCTTCTCAGTAATGTCCTTTTCAAGGCTAAATAACTCTCAATGATATCATGTAGTAAAGGATCTGGTAATTCAGAATGCCCTTACCTCTGAGCTAGGTGGCCTGGGTTCCAGTACCACTTACTCCAGAGGTGTGTATTAACATTCCTGAACAGGCTGAGTAAAAATATCTGTCACAACCCAGTGCTACTTTTTGATATCACTTTGCAAATGGCTGTTTCTTTTGTCTTGGTCATCAAAACAATACTATTCTTGTATGAACCATACAGTCTGACCGCGTCATCCTTTTATTGTAAACCCTGAAGGCTCAACAGTATAACTCAACATGTACCTTGTTTGGCCATGATGAGCTTGTATACATACAGACTATACAAACAGAACTTACTTAAATCCTTTTATTAAGTGTCATAATTTCTTCAAGGTTGTATGTTGCTCTTTGCTAACATGTGCTAATGATGTGAAAAAACAATTCCAACCTTTTAAGAAACCTCTCCAAAGCATGTTCTTCTGTAAGGAGCATTTAGTCCATGTTAAAGACAACATATCGCATAAGTTCTGCCAGTTGTTGGAGATGAATTAAAAATAACCCCAATTTTTAAAACTCGTAATGGCATGATGGTGAAATGGATCAGTCAACAATGTTGAAATTGCTAATAATTGAAATATTATTTATTCAGTGAGACTACTATTTTGACTGCAGTAAGTAGCATTCATACATCCCTTGCAGTTTTCTTGGATATAGTCATGAAGGCCTAAGCAAACAGTAAACTGAGCATGTTAAGTACTTTCCAAACAGCAGCTTCAAATTGCTACTTAAGCACCATGATAAATTTTATGTTTCTTTGATAAAAAATGTTTGAGGGCTTCTCACAGTAATGTAATGCCTGCCAATTTAAATAAGGTGACATTAGGACATGCATTCTCTGTTTTTTTTTGACACCTTGGGGAAAGAGAGGAGGTGCAGTGGAGAGGTTTAGTGAGGTTGAATGTATAGCTGTCAATAATAGATGGATGAAAGTGAGAAATGCACAAGGCCAGAGTCAGAGGATTGCAGAGTGCTTCAAATTGTAGCACTGAAGAAATATTTTGAGATGAGGAGAAGTGAAACCCTGGAGGAATTTGATTACGATGATGTGAATTGCAAAATCATTTCATAGAATTGTAAAATAATTTCATCACCGGACTGAATACCAATGTAGGTCAACAAAAACAGGACTAATGGATGAATGCAATTTAATTCGTTTTAGGATATGGACAACAGTGGTTGGGATCTGCTTAATTTTAAGAGTGTAAGATGGAAGGTTAATCCGGAGAGCAGTGGTCTTTGAGTGTTGAGATATGGGAAGAGTTATTTCAGAAATGAAAGTAGGCAAATTTTGTGATATAGAGGTCATAAGAGTTGACTGGGCCAGGGAGATAAACATGGTCCCTGGTACTCCTCCTGCTTTTGGGCACCTTATCCCACCACCCAACACTCTCTTGCCCGCTTTTTCAACTTGTTTTGTTGAATGTCTTTCATGATATCTTTCTTATTGGTCAGAGCATTGAGTGGAGGTGTTGGGAGGTCATATTGCAGCTATAAAGGACATTGGTTCGGTCACTTTTGAAATATCATGTGCAATTCCGGTCTCCCTCCAATAGGATGGATGTTGTTAACCTTGAAAGAGTTCAAAAAATATTTACAAGGATGTTGTCAGGGTTGGAGGGTTTGAGCTACAGGGAGAGGCTGAATAGGCTGGGTCTGTTTTCGCTGGACCATCCGAGGATAAGGGGTGACCTTATAGAGATTTATAAAATCATGAGGGACATTAATAGGGTAAATAGACAAGGTTTTTTTTTCCCTGGGATGGGGAGTCCAGAACTAGAGAGCATAGGTTTAGGGTGAGGGGGAAAAATTTAAAAGGAACCTAAGGGGTATTTTTTTCACACAGAGGGTGGTGTGTGTATGGAATGAGCTGCTAGAGGAAGTGGTGGAGGTTGATACAGCTACAACATTTAAAAGACATCTAGATGGCTATAAGAATAGGAAGAATTTAGAGGGATATGGGCCATGTGCTGGCAACTGGGACTCGATTTGTTTAGGATATCTGGTCGGCCTGGACAAGTTGAACAGAAGGGTCTGTTTCAGTGCTGTACATCTCTAAGATTTGTTTTGGATTGTGTAGAACAGTATAACACAGAGAATGCCATTCATCCCCATGTTTTGATGCCATTCAACTCAAAGAAAATCAGTCAGTACCAAACTTTCATATCTGCCTCTTGTCTCCACCCCTCCACTTTGCAGTTGCCTTTGCCTTCTTACCCCTCACTTCCTTTGCAGTCGTTTTCATTTTCATGTCAACTTTTGTCTGTTTCATCCTATGTAGCCATCACCACCAAAAAACACACACACACACACACACACCCTTCCCAGCCATCTGCAGCTGCCTTCCTGCTTCCCAACCCTTTTGAATGGCCAGGCAAGTAGGAAGAATTAATGGCTCTGGAACGCAGCTTATGGTGCAGGCCGTAGACAGTGACCTTGATTTTCTTGGGTCTTGCATTAGAGTGAGGTTTGTTGTCATCAGAAAAGGTTGTACAACAAAATGGAAGGGTCAGACGAATGCTGGTGAGGCAGAGGTTTTTTTGATCTGTGGCATGTGTGTGTTTACTGATGTAATTTTGGGAAAGTATGTCGATTAGAAATAGGAGGGAGCAGTAGCTGCATAACTGGGGCACTCCAGAAGTAGTGGTGCACAGAGCAGGTATAGCTGCCTTTGCAGTAGATTCCTGTGTCAAAGGTGTTTCAGAAAGCTATCAAATCAAGTGTATTAGGTAGACAGCCAAAGCAATAAACAACTCTCTCCTCCAATCTCCTCCAACTTCAAATTTGCCTCAAAACTAAAAGAAAAAAAAGTCTCTTTTAAGGGTTTCCCATGAGGCATGAAATCTTCAAGACAGTCTTGAGTTGATTTTGCTGTATGTCCCTCCGCTGACCATGAAAACCAGTCCCTAGCCACCTAAGTGTCAGGATTACTCATTTTATTCCCCAGTGATGGCCTCCTTCCATGTGAACCTTGCTGAGTGCTGGATTAGCGCAATTCACAATTCCTCCAAAGGTTTTGTAGGGTGAATTCAGTTTTATGGATTTATTAAACAGAGTCATAAAGATGTACAGCATGGAAACAGACCCTTCGGTCCAACTCGTTCATGCTGACCCCAATCTAGTCCCACCTGCCAGCACCCGACCCATTTCCCTCCAAACCCATCTACCCATTTCTATGTAGTCATAACAATTACATGAGGGGGCTGAAAGGATTCAGCTATGGAAGGAAGGATATATTAAAACTTGTTGAAACTCCAGAGAAAGGGGATTTTGTATTCCTTTGGATGCTTCTTTCAAATTAAATATGTAGTCAGTCAGTCTTGCCAAGACAGGCCTCTGGTATGGGAGTCTCTTGCTGGCATGCTAGCAGGAAAGAGCACTGATCGTATAATGTGTGAGGCATTTTAGGCATGCTTTTAAAATTACAGAAATCAAGTATTTGAGGATCTTGTGGATGGGTTTGGTTTGCACTATCATGCTGAGTTCAATCTTCAGTGCATATATTTATGTCCTGCTCTACTACAAGCAGACTCGAGATAGATGTAGAAGTAAACTGCTCTGTCATTCAATATGATCATGGCTGGTCTTGAGCTTCAACTCCACTTTACAACCTCTCCCTATCTCCCTTGATTCAATGAGAGACTAACAGTCTCTAAATCCCAGGTATAGTTAACAATGCTGCATCCTTACAATATGGATCCGAGTTGTGTGTTTTTGTACTGCCCAGGATTCTTGTGATTTGTATGTGAAAGGTATATTTTTTGTCCTCAGTGACTGCACTATTTAAATATTCATACCAGCAAACGTTTTGAGTTGTGTTTTGAAATGAACACGTTTACTTACTTACCAGCTGTAAAAGTATACATTTCACTCCCTTGAGTGCCCACCATCTTGTGTGAAAAGATTGAACACATATGAAGGGAAAAAATACAATTGCAATTAATCACTGACTCAGTCCATTTCATAGCAGGCCTTTGGTTTCTTTGAGTTAATGCATTAATAATAAAGAAGATTTTGTAGAGCAGGTAATGTTCAGTAAACTGTGAAGCTTCTGAGTCAGATTTCCAAGAAGTTGTTTCTCAACTTGAAGTTGGAAAAGGTTTAATATAGTCCTTGAACCATTTTCCATGTATTGCTGTTTATTATCTTGGCGATTTAGTCGACTCAATTTAATGACAATCTGGAGGACTCTGTCATTAAGCAGCTTTTCTCTGTATTTTAAAACAGGAGTTTTGGCCATCTAGTTATGTGACTCTCACCCAGTTCAGACCCTTTTCCAGATAGAGTAGGTAGTTGGGTTATGTGTCCTGCGTTGTGGAATTATGAGATAGGCAAGGCCTTTGTATCTGGATTCCCCATTCAATTTGAAGTTACTCTTTTTGAATGCCTTTCAGGAAACAAAAAAGATATTGAGTCAGTATTAATCTGGATGGCTCCTTTTGTTCCCTTCAGACACAGTGCAGCTTTTCAATCCATAAAAGAAATTGAGTGATTTTCATGTGTCCGTCATTTTGCAGCCTTTCATGGTCATTTTTAAAATATCAAATGTGCTTGGGCATGACAGGACCCTCTGAATTACAGAATCATAAAGATTCATAGACATTTGAGTGAAGAAATTTATCCTAATTGTTAGTCTTAAATATTTGTACCCTTATCCTCCATATTTTTGATTTCCAGCTAGTAGACATAATATCACAATCAAGAATTCTGTACGTTGCAATTATATAATTTCTCATTCTTCCAAACCCAATATAAGATAGCCCAATTTACCCAGCCTTTCTCACTAACCAATTCAATGAACCTTTACCATTTTGCATCATTAATTAATATCCAACTGAAGATGGACTAGTCCATAAAATGACCAACAAAACTGTGGTCATTTGACATTTTTGCAAAGCATCTGTGTCCCTCATCCGTTTTGTGTTGCACTGATTATGACTTGTCTTTATTTTGAGAATTCTCATACTCACCTGATTAGTTGTCTGCTGATTTTGCAATGTTGGCTCTCATTGCAGCTAAAGTTACATTATTAATCTGCATTACATAATAGATTGAATTTTACTTTTGTATTTTAAAATGTGGAAGTGTCAAAATTTATATTGCAAACTCGATAGCTTGATTACACTGATGTAAAAAGCACCATTTTATTCTATTTTCAGAAATGAAATTTGCTCACAATGCAGTCTGATTATAAATAGTAGTGACCTTGGTTTTGGACTGCTAGTTCTTGCCATTAGAGCTGTTTAATTTCCATTGAAGCCAGTTAAATGTATAAATATTGCTCTTGAGGATCATTTAAACATTTGCGTTGTGAATGTCCTGATGGGAAAGCATTACCAGTAAAATATATTGGGGAAAAAAACTTTATGCTGATAATTGTTTAAAATTATATTGTGAAGTTCTAGTGCTTGAATGTGTATTTAAAAAAAAAGTATCTGAAATTATATTTAGTTTAAGTGTAATACTACGAAGACAGGAAAGCATAAGCTTAGACAAGCACAAGTCTGTGAACAAAATTATTTGCTGCAAATTTTGGCAATCAGTTAATTCTAACATGAGATTGACAGCCCTGCAGGGGTGGAACTTTCTCCATATGATGTCCATGGCATTTCCCATCATTTACACGTTAAGAGCTGCAACCATCCGTTGAGTTTTTTTCGCTTCTTTAAATTGAACAGCTTAAACGGCCAGTTGTAGAGCTTGAAATGAACAGTGCGTGGAGAAAAGGATAGTGCCATTTGTAAATGGAATGTACCTTACATGATTTAATCCTTAGTGCAAAAATTGAATGTTTGCAAAACAAATGACGCTACCAGCGTGAAATTTGCTCAGTAAAACTGTTCTGACCTAACCTCCATTTAATTAGTGTTAAGATTAAATTCTTTGAGTTGTGACAAAAGAAGTTACCCACTTTACAAAATTTGCATTAAATATAATTGCAGTGCCTGTTAAACCTGATGGGGTCTTGAAAGATTTTGTAAGCTAACCAAAATAGTCTGGATTTCCTATACTGTTGAGCGTGTGACCACATTATTACGACTAGCCAAACTCAAGCTGGTAGCATCATTTGTCCAGTTAACTGGAACTTTTATGTAACAGGGCCATTCTAGCCTGCTATTGTGGACATTGCTGACTTTATTCCTTTACTGTGTGCAGATTTAGCAAAGTACACTGAGCACACTGTCTGATACACTTAATGTGATTATAGTACTCCGTCATGCTAACTTTGGAGATGGCTGAAAATGATGTATTCATATGATGGTCATGATTCTAAAATTTTTTAACAGACCACTGGCAAATAGAAGGAGCATTCAGTGTATACTTATATTTGTGCCTGAAAGTTGGCATATGATTACCCGGAAATATTTGGATTTGATCATTCAAAGGCAGCAGCAATCCTTTACCTCCACCTTTCACTTTCTGCTCTGTTTTTATGTGAGAAATGGAAGTTCCATTCTTGTTATAACACAGTAATTGTTTTCCACATTGTCATAATTCTCTGTGTGAAAAGGGTTCTTGTACTCTTGGGATTATAAATCTCTTGGATTTAATTTTGTATCTATGGGCTCCTGTTCTGCACTGCGGAACTACTGCTAACAGTCTTGGTAACTAACTACTCTGTAAAATCCATTTATGCTTTTTTTCTATTTCTATCCTTTCAATTATTAAAAACAAATTCTTCAAGTCCTCCTTTGTGTTTGCATTTCCTCATACTAGACAGCACTTTTGGCTTGACTTTTCTTGAGGTCTCAAGTCTGTGGAGTTTGAGTAGGCAAAACTTTTTTCTAAACATTATGCACAGGAGCAGATTACTCCACTTGGAGACTGCATTTCTCAAATCCACCTTTACAGCACTCCAGTCCTATTTCCCTTTACATCGTTTTGCAATTTTGAGACTCCTTAGCCATCCAGCATCTTGTTGCTTGAACATTTAGTTCTGGTTGTAGCAAACATGTATAACCTAAAATTACTTTACCCTATAGTTCCCCTTCAGTCCCTCCTTTTGGATCCATGTTCAGACAAATCTGGCATGTTCCCTAAGTTCCTCCACCTCCTGTTATCTCCAAGAATCCTACTAGAGTTTGGCACAATTCTAATCTGACACAAATGTGGAGTTCAGAGACCTTAACAAACTGGGGTAAGCCAGAACCTTTCCTAATCCAAATGTCAGTGATCATGTGGATTTCTCCCTCTTTCCTTCTTTGGGAATGTTTCCGCTGCAGTGGATGTCAGAGTGTGTCCCCTATTTGCTATTATCACCATTTGCATTACTTGAGATATCGTTGATCTTTGGTCAGGAGGTGCCATCGTTCCCCGTACTTCCCACTAGTTGTACAGCGTTCTTGTTACTTTGGCTTTGACACTAGCAGAGACCACAAATCTTTGCCTACATCCATCTAGACCCTGCCATTTTTGATCACCCAATGGTTTGTCTTGACACTGCTTTTACTAGTGGCAAAGATGCTTTCCACCATCTCCCGGGCTACTCTTCCCAGGGTGTTGTCAATAGTTAATGTACCATTCCATTGTAGTCTGAATACATAACCCAATTTGGGGCTCTGTTTATGAGCTGGAAGCCTTCCACTTTAAATGAGTGGATGATCTGTATGCTGAAGCATTGATTATCAACAGATTTCAATCCTGCATCGAAGAACTTAGTCTTGTCTGTCAGAAAGCACTACTGGGTAGTGGAAATTTGAATTGCCTTGAAGGTTGTTTTCAAGAGAACTAACCTATATTGTTACTGCTGGGTTCCACAATCTTACAGGAGCAAATGGTTAAAGCTGAGATTTGATGCAAATTTCTTGCATGTTTATTAAGCGTGCACTCTTAAACCTGGCAAGTGTCACCCCTCCTATCATTCTACTCAATCCACATCCCAAAGACTCAAACTTATACAAATTCTTATGGCACAACAATCAAGAACTTGTCCTGTTCTCCATTCCCCAGGTTGTAGGCCACACGATCGTCCATTGCCACCTCACCTTGAGTTGATCAAGAAAATCTAACCCTTTTGCAGCTTTGATATGTGCTAAGGCACAGTTCCAAATCTTATATTCCCAATGTCTGACCAACATTTATAAGGTCCCAAACCAATATGCACCATGACCTCCTTTGAACAGAGAGTTAGTGGTTTTAATGGCTTTGGATAATAGACTTAATCTTGCTTATGCCCAAAACGTCGAATCTCCTGTTCCTTGGATGCTGCCTGACCTGCTGCGCTTTTCCAGCAACACATTTTCAGCTCCACTTTCTTGAACACCCATGAGGTGTTGCCCTAGTTCTTTATTAGATTAGATTAGATTACTTACAATGTGGAAACAGGCCCTTCAGCCCAACAAGTCCACACCGACCCGCCAAAGCGCAACCCACCCAGACCCATTCCCCTACATTTACCCCTTCACCTCACAGACACGGGGAGAATGTGCAAACTCCACACAGAGAGTCACCTGAGGTGGGAATTGAACCCAGGTCTCTGGCGCTGTGAGGCAGCTGTGCTAACCACTGTGCCACCGTGCCGCCGTACATTCTCTTTATCCTGCCCATGAAAGTGTCATGGTTGGGTATTTTAGTATGTATCAGATATCCAATATGGATGAATTAATACAATTAAATAAGTCAATTGACAGAATAGAATCCCTACAATGTGGAAACAGGCCCTATGGCCCAACAAGTCCACACCGACCCTCCAAAGAGTATCCCACCCAGACCCATTCCCCTACCCTATTACCCTACATTTTCCCTGACTAATCCACCTAACGTATACATCACTATGGGCAATTTAGCTTGGCCAATTCACCTAACCTGCACATCTTTGGACTGTGGGAAGAAACCAGAGCACCCAGAGAAAACCACACAGACACGGGGAGAATGTGCAAACTCCATACAGATAGTCACCTAAGGTTGGAATTGAACGCGGGTCCCTGGCATTGTGAGGCAGCTGTGCTAACCACAGAGCCACCATGCTGTCCCCAAAGAGTAACCCACCCAGACCCATTCCCCTACCCTATTATCCTATATCTACCCCTGGACAGTACATATAGTACTAGTGACAGGATTAGTACATATTTCTTTTGGCAATACTGTCCCTCTAATCCTGACTCCCTTACTAATTGTTATGATGCTAATTGATTAAGGACCTCTCCCTTCTCACAGGAAGCCATTGTTGTCCTGTATTATTGCTATATGTTCTAATTGTCACACCGAGTATCTGTGGCTGTTTCTCCTTAACTACCACGTGTAACTATTTATAACTACAGGTCTCAAGTCCAAGTCCCTTTGATCTACTACATCTGAATCTGAATTGTCCTGAGGAAGCAGTCACCCAGTGGATGCCTACCTCATCGTAATATCTAATGCCCAACTATCTTCAGCTGCTTTATTAATGAGCTGTCCTTCACCATAGGGTCAGAAGTGAGAAATGTTTGTTGATGATTGCACAATATTCAGTACCATTCATAACTCCTCGGCTACTGAAGCAACATACTTATACTGCAAGCGCAAATGGAATGAGACCCAGGTCTGGTCTGTAAGTTTCAAGTAAATTTTGAGCAACATAGGTGGCAGTCCATGATCATCACCAACAAGAGAGTGTCTAACCTTCACTTCTTGATGTTGAATGGTAGCACCATTGCTAAATTCCTCATTCTTGACATTCTAAGGCTTACCGTTGAATTGGGCCAACCACCTTAATACTGTGGCTATAAGAGCAGGTCAAGTAGGAAGGCCAAGGCATGTAACTCACTTATCTTCCCAGTGCCTGTGCACTGCCAACAAGGAACAAGTCAGGAGGGAATGGCATACTCTCAAGTTTCTTGGATATATGCAGCTCTGATATAGCTGCAGTGCTTGCAAATTTTGTCACTTATCCAGGACATAGTAGCCCATTTGATTGGTACCCCATCTACTACTTTTAACATACTCCCTTCATTGTCAACTCCTCAGTGGTAACAGAGTGTACTATTGACAGTGATGCTGAACCATCTATCATGTGACCTCCACCACCTAGAAGGACAAGAGTAGCAGATGCATGGGAGCAAGTTTCCCTCTAAGTCATATACCATCTATCTCTTGGAACTTTATCACAGATCCTTAACTGTTAACTGGATCAGAATCCTGGAGCTCCCTTCCCAACAGCACTGTGAGGGACCTTGTAAACTAAAGACTGCAGTACTTCAAGAAACAGCTCCTCACCACATACTCCCGAGAAATTAAGGATGGGTAATAAATGCTGGCCTAGCCAGTGATGCCCGCATCTCATAAACAAATTTTTTAAAAATGTGTCCATTGAGGTAGAAGGAGAATCTCAGGCCTCCTTAGTCATTATTACAAAACTACCTTTTTCAGGCCTGTCAGTCATTTAGCAAATGAACCTTTGTGTCTCCATTCTGACTCTTGGTCCATTGTCACTGAAGATGGTCATGCTTCTATTGGAAACAGACCCCTGTCTGCTTTACCCTTGCTTTATAATACCGTCCTTATTCGAAGTACCTACAAACATTGTTTAATTTCATTAGGAAACAGTGTCTGCCTGACCTGATTTCTTGAATCAGATACCACTGCCAGTATAGTGTGGTCTGGATGTTGTCCCACATATTAGCTCATCTAACAAATATGACAAAGAGAGTTTTCTTGATGAGACTGCTATCTTGAAGTTTATTCATAACAATAATTATTTATGTTACTATAATATCACAGACTTCCATATAGCCTGGCTTCTGTCTTTACTGATGTTACTGTGTATTACATACACATTACTGACAATGTGCTCCATGAATTCTCTTTACCTGAGAATGACCTAAGGTGAGGCAGGTATCTTTATACTGGAATATCAGGTGTGGTGATGTTATGTAACTGCCTCAAAAGTACACTGCCTGTTTGGATTGGATGCTGTGCACTTAGATAACACAAGGAATTAAAGGCTACGGGGAGAATGCTGGTAAGTGGAGTTGAAATGCCCATCAGCCATGATTGAATGGCGGAGTGGACTCGATGGGCCGAATGGCCTTACTTCCACTCCTATGTCTTATGGTCTTATTTACTCATTTGATTGGTCATTCTGGGAGCAATACTTTGTTTACATTGCCTTCAAGAGAATAGGTTTCTCCAGTTGGGGAGGAGAGCTTTACTCAACTTCACAAAATATGGAGTTCACACTTAGAGTCATACAGCATGGAAACAGATCCTTCAATCCAACGGACTATGCTGAACATAATCCCAAATTAAACTAGTCCCACCTTCCTGCTCCTAGCCAATATCCCTCCAAACCTTTTATTGTTCATGTACTTCTCCAGATGCCTTTCAGATGTCGTAATTGTATCCACATCCACCTCTTCCTCAGATAGTTTCATTCCATATGTGAATCATGCTCTGTGTAAAAAAAAAATGCCCATCATGACTTATTGATTAAATTTCATCTTCACTCTATCATTTTCATCACCTTGCTAATATCCTGCAAATCCCTAGTTTTCCAAAGAATTAACAACTTTTTGGTACTGTTTTCAAGTTCATCTCGATCAGTAAATAAATAATGGGTTACACAGTATATAAATGGGGTCTCACCCCAAACTGCAATGTAATGCCAACTCCTTACCTGCACTTTTTGTTTGAGGAAGGATGTAAATGCATTGGAGGCAGATCAGGAACAGGTTCACTAGATTGGGCCCCAGAATGAGTGGGTCATGAGGAGGAAAGATTGGAAAAGCTGATTGTGGTTTAACTAAAATTCAGGAGGTAAGGGGTGATTTGCTTAAAACATACTAGATCCAAAGTGGACTTGACAAGGTGGGCATGAAAGGAAGGTTTATGCTTGTAGCTGAGTTCAGAACTGGGGGGAGGAGGGGTGGTCTTACAACGTCAATAAGGGTATTTTTTTTTTACTTTGAGAGTTGTGCGCCTTTGGAGCTCTTTGCAACAAAGGCTGATGGAGATAGGTCATTAAATATTTTTGAGGTGGAGCTGGATAGATTCTGGTTAAGCAAGGGAATCAAGGGCTATCAGGGAACACTGGAATGTAGAATTTGGAACACGAGCAGATCAGATCTTGTGGGAAAGCTTCGGTTAAAGTGATGCAAGGTTGGAGTTCAGTAATGTTAAGAAGGTGACAATGAGCAGTTTCAGTTATGGAGGGGTTATATGATAGGAAATTCATCTCAGAGTCAAAATTGACACCAAAATTGTGAACAGTCTGGCTGAATCATATACAGTTGCCAATCAAATGGATTACGCAAAAGTGAGGATTGCAGATGCTGGAGATTAGAGTCAAGAATGTGGTGCTGGGAAAAACACAGCAGCTCAGGCAGTATTCAAGGAGCAAGAGAGTTCCTGATGAAGGGCTTTTGCCCGAAATGTTGACTCTCCTGCTCCTCGACTGCTGCCTGACCTGCTGTGCTTTTCTAGCACCACACCCTTGGGTCAAATGGATTTTGTTATTCATTAGGTAACAGAGTTTAGAGAGAGAACCAAAGACAATGACTTTTGTTTCTCAGTGTTTAGTTGAGCAGTTGCCTTCCATTGAATGTCAAACATACAGTCTGATAATGTAGCAACAGTGGAGGAGCTAAGAGAGAAAGAATGGTGAGGTCCAACCCATCGCACCTCTGGGGGAAAGTCTGAGCTTGTAGGTTTGGTGTGGGGCTGGCATGCAAGATGTGCAAGGTGACAAAAGACAAAATTCAGGTAATGGCTTTAAGTATATTCTGTTGTTGTGATCATTAGACCAAAATCAGCCTTGAGCAGGGTTTGTGAGGAAATACGTTTATTTTGTAAACAACCTGCCCATGAAACTGATGAACTCTCCTTGAGTTATTTTGCTGTCGACGTTTTGGCATTGATAACCGGACAGGACCACCTTTGACTTTCCTCTTCCCATGAGAATGAAAAAGAGAAGGATAAAAATAGTTGGTGAACCTTGGCACCACAGCTTTCATTCCATTTATTTAGAAATATTAATATGTTTATGTCTCTTGTCCTCAGAGGTTGCATAGTCTGTCCACTTGAGAAATAAATATAGAGCAAAACATGTTTGACAGTACTTTTAACTTTAACTGAATAGTTGCATTTACATCATAAAGTGTGAGTGAGAAACTTCAGTAGCTTGATGAAAACCAAAACCTGGGATTGAATTACTGCCTGAACTTTCCTGCTAATACTTTTTAAAATACTTTATAATGTATATTGAATATTTTTTCTTGACAAAGTATTTGCTTTAAACGTTTTTGAAAACATAAGTAGTCATGATAAATTGAAAGCTTTGAATGAACTGATTCCTAATAGTCGTGTGCCTCTCTCAATCCTTCTTTAGTATTATTGCTTTATGAGATGCATCTGGCTGTATTTTGTGTAATAGGTTTTCAAGAACTTGGCCAGGTGCAATTGGTCAGGGTGTGCTTTGACTGTCAACCTTATGCAACATGGGCAAACATAAGGCCATCATGAAGAAAATGGAAACTGAATAATTATTTTCTGTGTAGGCGATACAATTACAATGTTAAATCACCGTTTAACGTTGTCCTATTTTACTTCGGTTTGCTTTAACATTGGAAGTTGGTTATACTTCTGTTCTCATTTAGCATTAATTTTAACTTTGTTTCCTAGTAGTCTGATGTGCCATCTTGGTGCCATCTTGGCCTCTCCTGCTCGCTAACATAACCTATTGCTGCTTACCCTCGGCCTTGTGGCCTTTTCTGTTCACAGACACTTTATTTCACTCCTAACTCTTTGGCATATGACCTCTCCTGCTCCTTGACTCAGCCTCTTTACGTAAGAGTAAAAAATGAGGTCTGCAGATGCTGGAGATCACAGCTGCAAATGTGTTGCTGGTCAAAGCGCAGCAGGTTAGGCAGCATCTCAGGAATAGAGAATTCGACGTTTCGAGCATAAGCCCTTCATCAGGAATAAGAGAGAGAGAGCCAAGCAGGCTGAGATAAAAGGTAGGGAGGAGGGACTAGGGGGAGGGGCGATGGAGGTGGGATAGGTGGAAGGAGGTCAAGGTGAGGGTGATAGGCCGGAGTGGGGTGGGGGCGGAGAGGTCAGGAAGAGGATTGCAGGTTAGGAGGGCGGTGCTGAGTTGAGGGAACCGACTGAGACAAGGTGGGGGGAGGGGAAATGAGGAAGCTGGAGAAATCTGAATTCATACCTTGTGGTTGGAGGGTTCCCAGGCGGAAGATGAGGCGCTCCTCCTCCAGCCGTCGTGTAGTTGTGTTCTGCCGGTGGAGGAGTCCAAGGACCTGCATGTCCTCGGTGGAGTGGGAGGGAGAGTTAAAGTGTTGAGCCACGGGGTGATTGGGTTGGTTGGTTCGGGCGGCCCAGAGGTGTTCTCTGAAGCGTTCCGCAAGTAAGCGGCCTGTCTCACCAATATAGAGGAGGCCACATCGGGTGCAGCGGATGCAATAGATGATGTGTGTGGAGGTACAGGTGAACTTGTGGCAGATATGGAAGGATCCCTTGGGGCCTTGGAGGGAAGTGAGTGTGGATGTGTGGGCGCAAGTTTTACATTTCCTGCGGTTGCAGGGGAAGGTGCCGGGGGTGGAGGTTGGGTTGGTGGGGGGTGTGGATCTGACAAGGGAGTCACGAAGGGAGTGGTCCTTGCGGAACGCTGATAGGGGAGGGGAGGGAAATATATCCTTGGTGGTGGGGTCCGTTTGGAGGTGGCGGAAATGGCGGCGGATAATACGTTGTATGCGCAGGTTGGTGGGGTGGTAGGTGAGAACCAGTGGGGTTCTGTCTTGGTGGCGGTTGGAGGAGCGGGGCTCAAGGGCGGAGGAGCGGGAAGTGGAGGAGATGCGGTGGAGGGCATCGTCGATCACGTCTGGGGGGAATCTGCGGTCCTTGAAGAAGGAGGCCATCTGGGCTGTGCGGTGTTGGAATTGGTCCTCCTGGGAGCAGATGCGGCGGAGACGAAGGAATTGGGAATATGGGATGGCGTTTTTACAGGGGGCAGGGTGGGAGGAGGTGTAGTCCAGGTAGCTGTGGGAGTCAGTCGGTTTATAATAGATGTCTGTGTTGAGTCGGTCGCCCGAGATAGAAATGGAAAGGTCTAGGAAGGGGAGGGAGGAGTCTGAGACAGTCCAGGTGAATTTCAGGTCGGGATGGAAGGTGTTAGTAAAGTTGATGAACTGTTCAACCTCCTCGTGGGAGCACGAGGCAGCGCCGATACAGTCATCGATGTAGCGGAGGAAAAGGTGGGGGGTGGTGCCAGTGTAGTTGCGGAAGATGGACTGTTCCACATATCCTACGAAGAGGCAGGCATAGCTGGGGCCCATGCGGGTGCCCATGGCAACTCCTTTAGTTTGGAGGAAGTGGGAGGATTGAAAAGAGAAGTTATTCAGGGTGAGGACCAGTTCAGTCAGTCGAAGGAGGGTGTCAGTGGAAGGGTACTGGTTGGTGCGGCGGGAAAGGAAGAAGCGGAGGGCTTTGAGTCCTTCGTGATGGGGGATGGAGGTGTACAGGGACTGGATGTCCATAGTGAAAATAAGGCGTTGGGGACCGGGGAAGCGAAAATCCTGGAGGAGGTGGAGGGCGTGGGTGGTGTCCCGAATCCTTCTTCTTGCCAAGCCTCTCTCTCCCTGATTGTCCTGCTTTCTGGTTCCCTCTCCTGAATCCTTGCTGTCAGTAAAAGCTGTGATGATGAGCAGCAAGGGGCAACAGGAGTAGCTTTGACTTACATGAAGTAAGTTCTCTTCAAATAGATTTACGATCAACTTCACCCCTTTTTGATCAGTGACACCCTGTGAACAGGTCTTTCTGACAAGGCAAGTTAATCAACAATGGATTGAATTTGTTCATTCGACCTGATTGGAACATGACTTCTCTTCGCCCCATAAAACCACTGGTGCAGAGGCCTTGTTTACTTCACCTCTATTGGAGCCATTCCCTATGATTGTAAAGTTCTGGTGGAGATGGTTTAAGAAAGTGAAGTTGATTGCAAACTCACTTGAAGAGAACTCAACTCCTGCAAGTCAGAACTGCTTTCACTGCCTCTTGCAGTTCATCTCTTGAGGCCCTACTCACAGCCAGAGGTCAGAAGAGGGGAATGATGAGCGGAAGGTTCAGTGAGAATAAAAACCATCAGGAGTGTAGGTTAGGGAGTGGAGAAAGGCTTCTAGCTGTAGGGCTGGTGAGAGGAAAGGGCCAAAGTGACCAAAAAGGCTCTGAAAACAGAATGTGTGGTCAGCAGGAAGCACTGTATGTAGAAAGTTATTAAATCTTGTTTATATTTCAAGCTTTTAATATTTTGTAGTAGACTACTTGACTATTGCTGAAAAAAAAAGTTTTATCACTGGTTTTGGTCTTGTACTTATCAGAACAATTGACAAGAAGTACCAAAGTAACCAATTTGATGACAAGTTTCTGAATGGTGTAAGTGTTGATATGGAGAGTGCATGAGTTAATGATGACTGATAGTCAAGCTTTCTTTAAATTTTAAACATTGCAGGTTGACTCTGATCAAGGCTTTGTCCAGGAAATCAATCAGAGAATGGGTGTCAGTTACTTTGAGTTTGAACAGATGCTGGATGTGTACATGTTCTTTCTGTCTGTAAAGAACATGGTCCTGTGCATTAATATTTGTAATTTCCAGTACACACAAGCATTCCACACTGCAAGTCGAACTAGATACCCTAAATTCGTCATCAAGCCAAAAAGACATTTGTCTATCTCACAAATTAGAATGTGGCATGTGAGTTTCAGCGCTAGTGTGATGTTAGGTTTGTAGACCAAGTATCTGAAAGCCTTAAGGATTGTTTTAAACAGTGTATCTCTTTGGTTGTTTTCAAGAAGCAAGGCAGTAGCCACACCCAGCAAGTCTGATTGTGTGAAACTAATAATGTCGAACATTGACCGAATTCCACAATTGGATATTTTGCTAAATAATCCTGAGTATGCAAAATTAATTAATTGATAAATTCCTATTTTACTAAATGTAAACTTTTGTAACTTAATGTATTCGTGTTTATTTTATGATGAGAATAATCCCACAGCAGGAAAATGTGATTTGCTAATAGTTGTTTCACTTAATGCCATGATTTTCAAGAATGTGGTACAAATGATAATACCAGTCTCAAAAAAAGAAATTGACAATTAGAATATCCCTTTTAAATTGATTTGGAGATGCCGGTGTTGGACTGTGGTTTAGAAAGTTAAAAATCACACAACACCAGGTTAAAGTCCAACAGGTTTGTTTGGAAGGACTAGCTTTCGGAACACTGCTCCTGATGAAGGTGCGACGCTCCGAAAGCTAGTCCTTCCAAATAAACCTGTTGGACTATAACCTGATGTTGTGTGATTTTTGATCTTTTAAATTGTGCATTGAAATGACATTTTGTAAAAATATGTTGGATTTTCGATAATTTTTCTATACATTGCTACTGTCTCCCATAAAACTTGGTCTACAAAATCACCTTCTTGAAATAGTTGACTATGTTTTAAATGTAATGGAAAGACAAAATGCTCTTTCATTTTCCTCTTTAAAAAAAACTCAGTGAAACAAATTAGAGACATGTTGCCGAAGGTTTTAATCTTGCACTTTCCAAGATAAAACAAGAATGCCAAACTTGATAAATAATGACGCTAATTTAAATTGCAGGAGGAAATGGGTGCTGATTCCTTTTACAGATTTGCCTCAGTCAGAGTCATATCTTGGAAAATGCAATGGGAAACCAAAAGCTAAGCTTGCTTCTGGGTAATTTTATAAAAAAAGGTGCAAGACTTGAACATAATTGCCTGCATATGAATGTATGTTGATTTTGGCATTTATAAATAAACCATGTTACATGTCCAATTGGTTGTTAGTGTAGTTATTAGCACATTTGAGATTGTTCAGTACCATTGCTTAATCACAGAATCCCACGTTAGGGTAAATGTTTTGTTTTGGGTTTTGCCGTTACAGTCTGGTTGGGTATTGTGGGCTGGCTGGTTCTGTATTCTGCTGACTAATAAATGGCTGCGTTCATGGTTTATATCTTGACGGTGGTGATGTTTGTTAATTTTATTTTAGGGACTTTTACACAACTGTTATTTATATATCATTACCATGGGGCTTGATTTTGTAGTGAGTGTAATTGTATGATTATCAGTTAAGGGTAGTGCTGTCTTTAATGTGTCTTGGATTAATTTACACAGTGAAACAAACCTATAGCTCCTAAATTAGCCATACCGATTTCTATAGCTGTTCATTAATATTGGTCAAGTAAAATTCTAGTACTTGCCCATAACCTCTGTATTAAACACACTTGCCACACTCCCTCAGACCTGCTTTGCTTTTAAGCTGTTAATGATTCAGAATGGTGGGAGGATAAAGGCAAAGAGTATCACTAATGAATTTGGTGGTGGAAACAAAATATCCAATGGCGTGTAAAAGCGTCTGTGGATATAATTTTAAAAACAATTTAAATATACAACTCACAGTGAGTGCTCACCGTTGTGAAAGAGTAATCCAGACACAAGCACTTGACAAAACTTGAAGTGAAATACTGTGGATGCTGGATATCTGAAACAAACAGAGAATTCTGGAGAAATTGAGCGGGACTGGCAGCACCTATGGAGAACGAAACAGAGTTAACATTTTGAATGACTGTTCTGAAGAAGAGTCATAATGGATTCAAAACGTAAACTCTGTTTCTCTTCATACAGATGCTGCTGGACTAGCTTGGTTTCTCCTGCTTTCTGTGTTTGTAACCAACCTTTGGCAGGTGAAAGTCCAGTTATTTGTGGAAATTGGGTAGTTGCTGTCCAGAACACCTTGGACCTCCAGAATCTATACCATGAAAGTATTGCTCTTGGACTCGGTATGAAATACCAGGAATAGTGTGAAACGTTACCATACTTGCAAGATATATACTCACTAAGTTGCCCTAAAGCCAATGTAAAAAGGTTTCTTAAGTGCTCTCATTCTCAATTCTTATGTAGTAATATTTCTGGCATTTACAGTTAAGTATAAAAGTGTGTATATCTTTAGATTCTCAAAGCATTGTCAAAGATCCATCCCACCCTGGCAATGCTTTTCTACAACCTCTACCATCGGGAAGAAGGTACTGAAGCCTGAATACATGCACCAGCCGGTTTCGAAACAGTTTCTACCCAAGTGTTGTTAGAATATTGAATGGACTCACAAACTCTTAGCATTCGCCTGTACCTGTGTTTTGGTTGTTGCCGCTGTTTACCTATTATTTACTTACCTATGCGATTTAACTCTGTCATCTGCCTGTATTGCTTGCAAGACAAAGATTTTCACTGTGCCTCAGTATATGTGACATTAATTTCAATTCAATTCAATTGAGATTCTAATTTCCAAAAATAAAGACAAGTTTTTGCTTTGCTTTTTCTTTTTGTATCTCTATCTCTCTCTCTCTCATCTTTCTTTCCCTCTCTGCTTTCTTACCTTAATTTAACTTTGAATTAAATAGTCAAACCTTCACTTTCTAGTTAAGATTGTGAAGCTCATTATTGTTAAGGAGATATTTAGTTCCTTGTCCAGTACACACATGTGCCAGGATCCCTGTAGAGAACAGTGCTTTTGAATCACAGTCGGTTCAAGGACACCAAAACATTGAAGATCTGGGAAGGGGCTCAAATAAACAGTTTGGTGCCATTCTCTTCCTGCTGAGTGAAGTCTGGCCCTTTTGTTTTGAGTCAGAATGGTCAATTCGGCTTGTTAGGGCATGAATGAGTAATTTATTTGAAGAAGTAGGAAAATCGAGCAGATATAAATTTCAAAATATTGAATGAATCCTGTGAGTGTGTGTAACTTGTGCAAACTTCGGAAGCATTTGAAGTTTCAGAGAAAAATAATTTTTGATCAATTGATTTCAGTATATAACCACACTCAGTGAACTGAACTGAGTATATAATATTGCTACATGTCTAATGTCTGCTCGATTATTAGGTTCCAACTTGGTTCTTGATAGTGTGTTTTGGTAACATATACGTACTACCAATGCTGGTATGTAGCTTTGCCATCCAAAATGTAAGATATTTTAGAATTGGAGCAAATTCTATGTGAAGAGTTATGTTTTCTAAAAAGAAAACTAAAACAATTTGTAGGGAAATATAGTTGATTCTTTGCAAAATATTGGATAGCATCCCTTATTCATGAATTGGGCTGTGGTTTATTGTACTTCACATCCGAGAGTATGAAGAGCAACTGACAATGAGTTGAAGGGTCATTGTTAGAATATCATTAGACTCTACATGCAGGTTGATTCTTATTGAAGTCAATTGCATTATTAATTTTATAATCATTATGGTTTCATATTTTTCTATCAACAACAAGATGACAACTGTCAAATTTGATGACAAGAAAATGCTAAGAATAATGAAGATGGTCACACACATTTGAAAATGGATCAGCATAACCTTAAAAAGATAAATATTATGGTCCCTCCCCATTACCACCAGTTACATATACAGTACTCAACAGAAAATATTACTTTTATTTTTCTAATGAGTAATATGCACTAATTATAGAATTTTAAAGTAAAACCCCTGTAAAGTTGACTGAAATTACATGTTGCTCAGATTACATTATATGCCACGGTAACTGTAAATCCCCTAAACTTGCTGTTTTTAAATCAAATTGTGAGCATCAATTCCTGACAATTATCAAAAATTGTTTCTCAGCAATTGGTAATATAGCCTAGGAGGTCTGTTGTTAATTCCATAGTTGGAGTCACAAGGAATATGATTAACCTGCAGGTCATCTCTTAATGTAATTATTAATGATTGATTCTGTTTATCCTTGAAATCAATATGAGAAGCGAAATGGCTTGGAAAGTATTAAGGTTTGATTTCTTTTCTCTCACAGGAATGATTCTTAGACAACACTAAGGATAACCATATTGGGATAGGAAAATCATAGAATCTGAAGGTAGTTTTAAACAGACGTTTATAGTATGTGTCTTAAGTGCGATATTTCCCTAGTGAGTGAATGTGACATAGATCAGTTAAAGATTATGATATGGTATGGTAACATCTCCTGCCACTAATAGTTAAGCTGGTATATGGAGTAATTGATCTGCCTGTGAATGCTCCAATGTAAAAACAATTCAGGCTATTTGAACTATATTTTACAAGTGTGCATGGGACCTTTGGGACGGTATATTGAAAAATGTAGTTGTATGGCAATTCCATAGGAACCCAATTAAAACAGATTGACTCAGTGGTTTCCAATTTTTCATTTTACAAAAATTTAATATACAGTTTTTTAATACAATTTTACACAAAGATGTAGTTTACAATACCCTTAATCAGTAACATGATAAGTATTTATTTGAAATTACAAGGTGAATTGGTAGTGCTTCTGGTTGCTTAAAAGAAAATTCTATGCTGAAACCATAAAACTGTTCTTTAATTTTACTACTGTTTCTTTGCAAAAAGAATTTGATGGAGTTTTGCAATGGAAAAATAGCAATTTGCACATTTCTTTCTTAAATTAACTATTACATTAATATTCTGAAATTTGGGGAAAAATATTGGATTTCCAGAAAAATATTTTTCTTGGCTTATGGGAGGTTTGGAAAGATTTGGATATTGAAATGTTGCAAAAAAAGGTCTTAAACCCTAGAGTTGTAAGATAGTGGCTGTAGAGATAGTGAACATATTGATTGTGAACTTTCAAAATTTTGTCTTCTGGAAAGCGTCTCAGCTGGAAAACTGAAAATGTAACACCTCTATTTAAAGAAGGAAGAAGACTGAAATAGGAAAACTAGAGGCCACTCATATCAACATCTGTCATTGTGAAAATACTATAACCATTATTAAGGAGATAGTAGCAGGATATTTAGAAAATTGTCATATAATCAGGTCGAGTCAGACATGGTTTTGCGAAAGGAAAGTGATGTTTGACAAACTTATTACGATTACTTTGAGGATGTAAGAAGCAAGATGTACATAGAGAAACCAGTAGACGTGTATTTGAATTTAGAGACAATATAAGATAGTGTGCCACAAAAGAGTACTGTAGTGCATGAGATAAGAGATGGAGATAATATCCTCACATAGATACAGGATTGGCTAATATGAGACAGAATATTGGGATAAATTTTCAGGTTGGTCAACTGTGAACTAGTGAAGTGTCACACAAATAAGAGCTGGGCTCAACTATTTATGATATATGTTAATAACCTGGATGAAGGGACCAACTGTATATTGTAAAATTTGCTGATAATACAAATATTAAATAGGAAAGCATATAGATAGGTGAAAAGGGATATAGATAGGTGAAGTGAATGAACAAAGAAATGGCAGATGGAGTACAATGTGGAACAATGTCAAAGCTGAAAGGCAGAATAGAAAAGGAGAAAATGATTTAAATTTAGACAGACTGTAGAACGTAACAGTACAGAGTGAATTCGGTATTCATATGCACGAATCACCAAAAAAAACCATGCAGGTACAGCAAGCATTTAGGAAGACAAATGGAAATTTGGACTTCATAATTCACCCTCCTGCAATAACAATAGGTAAGTTTGTTAAAACTGTATAGAGCATTCATAAGACTTCATCTCAAATACTGTGTATAGTTTTAGTCTTCTCAATTAAAGTGAGATATAGCTAAGTTGTACTGACTGGTATAAGAATCAGCAAGGGCAGTCAACATTGGTGGCTTATAAGCCATTCTTACTGGTAGTGTGGAGCATGGTATTAATAAGAAAATTAGAGGTGCATGTAGTAAGAGTGTTGGAAGTAACCTTGTGTGACTTCAACTTACATATAGACTGTGTAAATCTATTGCTGTGGAGAAAGGATTCCAGGAATATGTTTGAGAGAATTTTTCTTGAATAATATATTGAGATGTATGGAATAGGCTACTTCAGGTATAGTGGTATACATAAAGGGCTGATTATTAGCCTTGTTCTGAAAAAAGCTTTTAGGGAATAATGACCACAGTATGATCAAATTTTCCACTAAGTTTGAAAAAACTGTGGTTCAGTCTGAAGATAGGATCTTGAATCTAATTAGGGGTATATATGAACATTGGAGAAGGCATCTATGGTGAATTGGAAATAATACTTTAGTATGTTTGACGTTAAATAGGCAAAGTCTAGTAGTTACAGCATTTAATGCTTGACTTCAAAACAAAAACATCCTTTAAGGCATTAATACTCAATATGAAAAGCCAGAGTGCCTTGGCTAACAACATTACTCAAGGATCATATTGGACTGAAGGAGAAGACTCATAAAGCTGCCTAAAAATTTGTAAGGCTGACGTTTAGGAAAACTTTGGAATACAGCAAAGGAGGACCAAAAAATCACTAAAGAAAGTGAGATTAGTACATAAATGTAAAGTGTAAAATGAGAAGTATTAAAACAAAGTTTCTATAGGTATTTAAATGGAAAATATTATCAGTGACAAATGTGTGTCCATTGCAAGCAGAGACAGAAGAACTGGAAATAGGGAAATGAACCTAAGTAAGTAATTTGCCTGTGTCATCACAGAGGAAGGCATATGACCTCACCCTGAAGTAATTAAGAGTCCAGGATCTGTTGAGGGGATGAAACTAAAAGCAATCTGTGTTAGTTTTTTTTAAGAAAGTAGAATTGGAGAAATTAATGTGACTCAAAATTGTCAGATCCCTAAAGTCTGATGATTTTCACCCTGAAGTGTTGAAAGAGATGACAACAGAAATAATAGATGCCTTGGTGATCATCTTTCAAAATTCTGCTAATTCTATAATGGCACCTGCAGTTGGAAAGTTGCAAATGTAACACCACGTTTTTAAAAATAGAGGGAGTGAAAGCTACAGACCTGCTAGCCTTTAGAATAATATGGAAATACAAGCATCTATTAAATAGGATATGATTATTGGATATTTTGAAATTAATTGTTTTACTGGCTAAAGTGAGAATGAGTTTATGAAAGAGAAATAATGTTCAACAAAGTTGAGAGTTTTATGATGTTCCAATAAGCAGAGTCAATAATGGGGAACAAATGGATGTGATGTATTTGTATTTTCAAAAGTAAGGCTTTTGATAAAGCTACCCCCCCACCCGCAGAAGGTTGTAAATTGAATTAAAGTGCATAGATTTTCTGGTGGGTGGCATGGTGGCTCAGTGTTTAGTACTGCTACTCCACAGCGCAGGGACCCAAGTTCAATTTCACCCTTGGGCAACTGTCTGTATGAGGTTTGCACCTTCTCCCTGTGTCTGGGTGGGTTTCCACCGATGTTCTGATTTCCTCCCTCAGTCCAAACGTATGCAGGTTAATTGGAGTGGCCATGCTAAATTGTCCATAGTGTCCAGGGCTGTATAGGTTAGGTGCATTAGCCATGGGAAATGTAGGGTTATAGTAAAAGGGTCGGGAAATAGCTGTGTATGGGATGCTCTTCGGAGGGTCGATGTGGACCTTTTGGGCCAAATAGCATGTTTCCACACTGTAAGGATTCTGTAATATACTGGCATGACTTAATTAACAAAGGAACACTAGTGTTCTTGTTTTAAATCACTGAGAGCTAGCTTGTCAGTGCACTGAGTAATTTAGCACACTAGTCCTTGACATCGAGAGGACTTAAATACAGAACTAAACAATTCTTGCCTCACTTTTATAGAGCACTGTTGAGACAGTAGCTGGTGTATTGTGTGCAGTTCTGGTCAACTTGCCTAAGAAACAATGTACTTAGCATTGAGGGAGTGCAGAAGCGGTTCATCGGACTCATTCCTGGTTGTATTGTCCTGTGAGGAGAGACTGTGGAGACAAGGTCCGTATTCTGTGGGGTTCAGAAAACTAAGAATTTTCTATCAGATTGTATCTTAAAGCGTAGAACAGTTGCAGGAAAGATATACCTCTGGCAATGAGGTCAGAACTAAAGGTGATGGTCTTGAAATAAAAGGGGTGAGGTGAAGAGGGTAGTGAATCCCTGGAATCCTCCACCCCAGAGGGCTGTCAAAGCTGAGTCATAATTAAGTTCCATACAGAGGTTACTAAATTTCTGATTACTAATGACATCAAGGGATACGCAAAACACTTGGGAATATAGCATTGAGGTAGATGACCAGTCATGATGCAAAATGGTGGAGCACGAGGAGCTGGATGTTCTATTCTTGCTTTTATGTTCCTATAATTGCATTGAAATAGATCAATGAAGGTTCACTAGACTGATAATTGGGACAAAGTGATTACCTTACTAAGAAAGGTGTAGCAGGGCTGAGCCTATACTCACTGGAGTTCTGAAGAATGCGAGAAGATTCACAGGAAGCATAATCAGTTTCTGAGAGAACTTGACAGGATGCTGTGCGAATGTTCCCTTTTTCTCAAGAATCTAGTATTAGCCTTTATTCTTTTAAAAATAAGATATGTGTTCTCTCCTTTTTAAGATGAAAATGAGGAGGAATTTGTTTACTTTGAGTGTTTGGCTTTGGAATTGTTATCCCAGACAACAATGGAGGCTGAGGTCGTTGATTATATTCAAAGCTGAGTTGGACACATTTTGGAATGACTAAGGAGCCAAGGGTTATGGGGAACCGGTAGGAAAGTGGAGTTAAGGCCACAATAAAATCTGTCATGGTCTTATTAAATGACAGATCAGCTCAATGAGTTGAATGGTCTGCTTTTTTCTATTTATTGTGATATTTCGATAAAATAGTTCGCCAACTCATCATTGAATCATCTCGGGATCACCTCCTTTCTCTACCTGAGTCTTGATAAAACCCATTACAAATCCTGCCGTTACTGCTTCTGTTTTTGTTGCATGATGAAAGTTTGTTAACCTGTAATTAAGATTTTAAAAATGTTAACTTGTGGAGTTATTAACTTTGATTGGTTTCAAGTGGTTTTCTTTAAAATGATATGAGTCAGTCACCTTATTAGTTTTGTTTTCTCTAAGGGCTGTAAAAAGGCTATTTAAACTGAAGATTGAAATGAGAAAGAATATACATTGTGGTTTAACATGGTTCATTGCAGTAGGGATAGTCTCATCTCAGATGTTTGTCATTAATGTGCAGTTTTTCTGTGACTAAAATGCTTTTCCTGAGAATCAAAGTAGTTGAGACTGTGCGATAACAGTGATTCTTCTCTTCTCATCTGTTGCATGTGACCTATTACAGATGATAGTTGACCTGTGGAGCCCATAGATTCCTGTTTGCTGGTAACAAGTTCCCTTTTCTGTTCAGGCATTTCATACTTGAACATTAAGCGTCATATTGGCCAGTTTATGTAATCACAAACCAAATCACTATCATATGTGAAATAAATAGTGCAGCTGACAGGCTAGTTCCCAACTACTTATAAAAGTGTATGCTGCATCTCTTATCTGTTACTAACAGGCTGCTTCTTTCTACTTTTACAGCAGAAACTGCTTCACATGGCTAACATGGCAGCGAGACTTCATCAAAAAGTGAGTTCCAATGAAAATATCCTGACATACAAGTATGAATCAAAAAAGCAACAACATTACAAATGAGTTCACATATATAGCAGTATTGTGCTTTTCCCCAGTGTCCAGCAGTCACTGTTTGGTATCTAGTTGACAAGATTGATGCTGCAGTGTAAATCTCTGTAGCGCTGTCATGGCTGGTAACAGGCATCAGTGGACCTTTCCCCATCACAAATCTATCTTCTGTTGAATAGAGATTAATAAGATGAAGCACTATTCTTCCATATGTTGAGTTTTACTGCTTCTCGCCTACCCCCACCCCCCACCCCCTGCAAAAAAAAAGACAAACAAAAATAATTAGAGTTCATAGTAGACAACCACCTTCTTCTATGGTCAAGCAGAAATCAATTCACCCAGGCCCTGTACTCACTCAGGCCCTGTACTTCTTAGATATTAGCTAACCTAAGCTGTACAAGGATACTGATGAGGAAGAGAGAATTGCTACTTTTCTGCTTATGTAGCAGCAGAGCAGAGATATCTTGACGCCCTCATGTATCAAAATCATTTAAACAGAATCAGGTCACTGTCCTAAAGGACACTGTCTTTTCCATTAGTGCAAGAAGGATGGGAAGTAAGAGTAGTCAATTACTCAATATTACTAATATAATCAGCCCTCACTGCCGTTTTACATGTTTTTCTTTCTAAAATGTTTTAACTTTTACTGTTTGAATCATGATAAACCTGTCACTTCATTTCTGCATTTGATGAATTGTTTCTTTTCTTTGATTTAAACCAAAGTGTGCTTGGTGCATGATCCCTCAGCTGCACAAAATAACTAATAGAATGTAACATGCTGCCGCTGAGTTGTGGATTATGTAATAATTGTAAGAGGGTTAAACTATATTAATGATTATTAATTGTCTGTCCAATGCAGTTAGCAAGTATGTCCTTGTAAGACTTAAGATCATTCTTACTGTATGTGAAAATGAATGACTAATGTATTTAAATCATTCACGGTAGAATAGATGGTTAAGTTGCAGTGAAAGGTTACATTGATGGGCAGGATAAATGATGGATTTGTTTACCTTACATGACTTAAAAAAAACTGAACGCTTTTTTTCTTTCTTTTGACTGACCAGAGATTTTGTGAAAAATTTAAAATGTATCCCTCATTGTCTCCAGTTTCCAATTTAGTGGCCTTCTGCGCCGTTAAATAAAAGTCTGTGATTCTGCTCAAAATAAACCTTTTGACCGAAATTTTAGTCACCCCTTCTGATACATCATTGTTTTGTTTAGGGCTTATTTTTGCCTGTGAAACTTATTGAAATTTTCTTGCTTTCAAAGTGGTACACGACAAATTGTTATTTTCAACTTGGAATGGAATTGATGCAGATTAGGTGTGTATTACTTCTGAGGTAATCAAGATGGAAAATAAGTAGAATGGCCAAGAGTGGTTCCTCTTTGTTTAGTGGTCCTGTGAGGATTTCTGCCTAAACTTCTGTTGTGGAAATTTGCAAAAATTGAAGAATTAATTCTTAATTTGTGACAGGTTTCCTGAATTGCACAATCACTTCAAAAAATATGGAACTGACTCTTGTCATATTTTGGCTAAGCGTCAGTTACATGAAATTTCAGGAAGGATCTCTCTCCATTAGGCCAAGTGAATTTTCTCATGTTATCTTGCCAAAATTGCCCCATTAACTACTTACCAACCCTATATGGAATGCATCATGTCTGATGCAAGCCTGGTTCGACCACTCACTTAATCACCACTGCTGGGATATCCCGGAATATATTAGCATCACTGGTGCCACATCACGTGTAATGCTTATTGGTCACCTGGACAAGAGTGACAGTCTAGAGCAGCCCTGCGCTGTTCCTGATATTTTCGCCCAGGAAGAAAACTGGCCGTACAAGTGCATGAACATTCGCTCTCCCCACCCCTGTCTGACATGACCAGTACTCCCTCATTTCCACCCACACAGACAATGAAAGACGCAAATTCAACTGGGACGATCTAACCATCCTAGCACAGGCAAAACAGAGATATGCCAGAGAATTCTTTTGAAGCCAGGCCCTCCAACCGGAACTTAATCAATAGAGACATTGAACCGGACCCCTTATAGAAACCATTCCGATACAGAACTGGAAGTACCAACAAACAGAGACATAAAAACACCAGGCAGGACAGACCAATTAAAGATGCACTGATGATATCACCTAGTGAGGCGATGAAATGCTTGCAGAAAACACACCAGCTTGGCAAATGATTCCACAACTTTACAAAAGCCTTGTCCAAGGTTGTCACCCAAATACAAACGCAGTAATATAGGAAGAATGTCAATGACTTTCTCTGCTCTGTCAATGTAAATGCCACCATCTTCTCTCTGCTACCTTGCAGTCTCTCTATCTCTGCTATTGCACCCATCTCCCACCAAGGCTCGTACTCTGCCCTTTTCTTCATTCAGTTGCTCTCATCCACCCACTTGTCCCCTGCTCTACTTAGTTATTCTTTTGGAACACCTTACTACCTTTTCCCTACATGCACCAAAAGTAACTGCTGTGCCAGTTACTTTCATCTCCTTTAATACCTCCCTTCCTCTTATTACAGAGAAAAAACTCATAATAAGGCAGAAAGAGCCAAAACAGGTGGTGAGTTGCCCAACATTCAGCTCTTTAAGGCCTTTGAGGAGTACATCCTGACTATGCTGAGCCACTGATTGTATCTAAACCTGTTGACTTGTTGTGTCAGCACTTCTAGACTGCTAAATGACACAGCACTGCAGTGGTACTGTGAGCCTGATAGCTCTAGCTGAGGGGGGGGGGGGGGGCATACTGCAAAATAAGCTGGGTGAGACAAGGCAAGGATGCTGTGAACATCTAGGTAAGCTCACAGTGAGGAGTGCTAAGGGAGCAAGCTAGCTGCCTGGACATGAAGCCTGGCCCAATCCTTTGGGTACATTGAAATGATGGCTGCCACTGTATCCTGAGGTATAGTGTGGAAGCACGGAAGCATAGTGCAAGTGGACCGGAGACATGTCATGATAATAAGGGGAGGATGGTACATGTCAGAATGTGTAGATAGACATGCTTGTGGGTGCTGCCTGAGGAACATACTCTCAAGATTTTGGTGCTGAGGAGTGAGTGGTGTGCTGACATTGCCAGGTGCCTGCAGTCAACTTCACATCGGGCGTTGTTGACATCTAGATTTCTCGGTGTTCGGGTAGGATAGGAAGCTGCATATTAATGAGGTGAGACTGACAACATGAGAATCCCCCCAAAAGGCATCTCAAAAAGTCCAGTGAGAATCTCAGCTCGACCCCTGGATCTCTGTGTGAAATTGCTCCTGATGCTGCGAAGAAAGACCTCACCCAATTTCTTCTGTGGTTTGCCCAGATTTCTCCCCCGTCGCCCCCACTATTACTCAGCCCCTAAAGGATCCAGGTTTATTATTTTACCCTGTGCAGGTTAGTGATTATGGTCTGAAGGAATGACCAAAATATTATCACCACTGACAAAAATGAAAAACTGTGCATAACGTTTGCGTGACTGTTATTACACTATCCTTCTTGGGGGTCAGTTCGCTCAGTTGGCTGGTCAACTGGTTTGTGATGTACAGAAATGCTAAGACTGTGGGTTCAGTTCCTGCCCTGGCTGAGGTTACCATGAAGGACTCTTCTCCCCTCACCTGAGGCATGGTGACCGTCTGGTTAAACTCACCATTAGTTGTGTCTCTCAAGTGAGAGAGCAGCCTTACCATATTTTTCAATTTTACAGTGGGATCTCTTATTATGTTGTACATTGCATAACATGATACTGTAATGTAGTAATAATTTAATAAGTTTTTTCTCTACAGTTAACACCTCTTGTTTGTATAATGCTTTCTAGCAGCATTTCTGGTTATCTGCTATTTTGTGGTTAAAAACAGTATGCTGAAGGAGATCCCACAGACTTTTAATGTGCAGTAAGTTCTCCTAGCCGATCCTGATGTGAATACATTTCCTATTCATGCTGAGCTTTTGCTCACATAGCAAGCTGCCTATGGGAGATTGGGATATTGTGAGAGGAATATAGTTGGCCAACTGTAAGAATTAGAAATACTGCAGTAGCCATACAAAAAGCAGTGTTGGAGATTAACAGTAGTGTTGTTAAAAACAAAGAAGAAAGCAACGGATCTGCCATCATATAGCATTGACCTCTTCCAATACTGCTTCAAGGTACACCGTGGAATTCCAAATGAGAATATCTGCATAGTTTTTGCTTTACCTGTGCCCTATTTTTTACCTGTGAGGGCATCATTAACCATGGCAGAAGTGGCTGAACTTAGTCTTTAAGGACCTATCCTTATAAACTACAGTCACTTTCAAATAAACCTGGCACTTATGATTATCCCGCAATATAAATATGATGAATGGTGTATGTTTTAGTTTGTAACTATACCACTATATTTTGATGGAGTGGAACTTCTTTCTACTCATATAGCTGTGACATTATGCCTAGGGCCTGGATGACCTTTGGGTGCCTTCATTATCCCCTTTGAGGTTTATAAAACGCAGCAGTGTGCCAAAATTGGGCAGCTATGCTCTGCTGCTGCTGCTGCTGCTGCTGAAAGTGAAAGGAAATGAGAGTGCTGGCCCTGCTGTGTGTGACATCTTCTATTTGACACGTTTCTGTACATTTGGCTATTCTGGCAGATTTCTGCAGTCGTAGCATGGAAGAAGCTAAATGCGAGCAACTTCAAAGGTGTCATGACTTGATGCCATTGACAGTGCCATCACTGTTGTGGAGATTCTCCTACCATCATTCTGACACCCCTTTACCTCTTCATTGTCATCTGATATAAAAACCCTTTGGAAGGATGGACAAGAGAATGTTTCCCAAGCCACATAGCATGAGGTTCAGTTGGTAGGAGAATTTAATCCTCTTAAATTGACATTGGATTGAGATCCCAACCGAATTTCTCTCTTTCCCAGCTCTCTCTGGGATCTGTTCTGAGTTCAGGATTAAGTGTTTTCCACCAGAGCAAGTTCCACATTGTGGCTGCACTCCCCCAGGTTAAAAAAGGTCAGTGCAGAGCAGGATCTTGACTGTGCAACAAAACTGAATGATATCACAAGGATAAAGGGTGAAACCAACAAGACTGTGATTAACCAAAAACAGAAATTGTTGGAGAAACTCAGCAGGTGTACCAGCAATGTTTCAAATCCTGTGACCTTCTTCAGAACTAGTCTGTGATGAGCCACAGTTGAAAGGCTTACAGTAGTAGAAGCTGTTCAATAATCCTAAATTCACTGCTAAAGGTGATACTTCAGTTGGATACTTTGTTCAGTTGTATTCCACTGACGATTATCTAACATTGCTGCCTGTGGTATTTCGCTTCAACATGGATACCAGACATTCTGTAGTTGCGAGAGTGTCTCAGGTGGAGGTCTTTTGTTTTGCTCTAGTCTAGCAGCTCCAGTGATGGACAATACATCAAGGAGCAGTTACCTATTCCACAGACCCATCCGGCTGCTTGGAACAGAGGGGCTGAACACAGGGTTGTACCTCAAAGGTGGTGATGTTCTCAGTGCATGATCTGTTGGCCTTGACCTCTCGAGCAATGTCTCAAAAGGTTTAGGTGGCAGGTAGCTGGGTGGTTGTCCATTGCCTGTGATTGTTAAAATGACCATAGTCCTGAATTTCTGTGTCCTGGAGTTTCTTGGGATCTGTTAGTGTCTTCTCTAGGATCTTGTAATCTGCTGCCAACATCTGCATCAGCCAGATTGCCTGTGTCTTCTTTGTGGAGGCTTCCAATTATATTAACTTTGAGATCCATAAGATCAGTCAAGTGCAGAGACTGAGGGTTTTGCCACCCCTTGCAGGATCTTCACGCACACAGGCTCATAGGCAGTAACCTGTGTTATTTGACCAACATATTTGCTCATTGAAAAGGGTTCCAATTCTTTCATGTGCAATTGTTGTGCAATCACCAAAAAATGATCCAGGGAGCTGCCATGACTCTTTCTTCCTTCAGTGTTGTAAAAAAAAAACCACAGGCAATCTCTCCAACAGACAGCCTCAATGGTTGGTTCCTCTGGGGACAAGGGTTGCCATCTCAAAACCTTCCTAACTAATTTCAGTGAGAAACCCCATCAGAGATACACAAGAGACATGACAGGTGCCATGTCACCATTTTGACTTACATTTTCACTAGTCTGACAGCTCCAAGGGTAAGTTCAGTGTGACTCAGCAATGAACTTCATGAACCCTCTCTCCATGTTCCCTCTTAGTGTCTACTTGCAGTTGTCTTAACCAAGAGCAGGTAGGCACATGGTTGCAAATGAAAGTGGCAGTCAGGCACTAAGCTGATGTCTTGATCAGTATTATATAACTCGTAAGAAGAATATGTAGCTGTGGGTTAATATGCAGCCAGGCCCCTGCACATCTGACTTTTCTGAGCTTGTTACTCTTTCAATGGAGACCATTAATGCAATATTCACAGACTCTAACAAAAACAAACTAAAAGACATAGACTTATTTGGTGTAGATATTCTTGACCATATTAGTCCCACAGTTTTCTACCCCAGTCTCAGCTCCTCCCCCTTTAGATATCTAAACATCAATTAACAGCAATTACCCATTTCTTTTCTAACATTAATTACTTGTTGTGTTGACACAAATACCTACGACATCATTTAGGACAAACTCCTCCATTTTCTGCCCAAGGATGTGCACTGTGGAAATTCTGACAAAGGCTTATCCTTTTCCCACTTCTTCTCCACATGTTCTCATTTTTGTGGATGACCTTTGAGCTTCAGCCTCTGAGGAGAGTTTAAACGTCTGACAACTTCGAAGGAAGGTGGAATTTCTCCACCATGGCCCCCTTCTTCAGAGCCTACTTCAGCTCAGATGCAATATGCTTCTCACCAGGTGCTCTTCTACATTCTCTATGGAGGAGGATGTACTAAATTGTTTATGTCTGCACTGATGGAAGGTGCACAAGGAGTCATGTGGCAGTGAATTCTCAGGCTGCTTAGCCTCCTCTGAGGATTTCTTGGGCTGCTCCATTATCTTCTCTGTCCACACTCCCAATGCTGTTGTAGAGGATAAAAAACAAGAGATAGTACTGAACCTGGTGAAATGGATTAGCATAGTATCGGTAGCATTTATCCAACATGAATGTCACTTTGAACCCATTTGGGTTTGAGATATATAATGCTGTCATATGTCACTGGGTCACTTGTATCTCTCCAGCAAGGACACTTTGTTTGGCTTTCATTGCTGTTGATCTGCAAGCATCCTTCTCCATCCTGGTCAGCATGGTCCTGGCTTCAGCTCCATCTCTCAGTTCTCCTGAATCCATAGAGTTTGTGGCTTGTACAGCAGTAGGGAAAGACAGAGTTAAGAGTGAACTAATTGCAGAGGATGGAAGGTAAACATTCAGTGAGAGTGACTGTGAGGAATTGGACTGGAAGAGCAACAGGTTGAGGTGTATGTGTGACGGCTATCTATTGAGATGGAGATTTGAGAAGGACGCAGGAAAGTAAGGTTAATGTTTGGTGGTAATGCATCAACTGGAGAACTGCTGTACAAGATCATGTTCCAGAATTGGGAGATTGATGGCTTCAAGCAGAGAGTTGAAGGACAAATGCATGGCATGGTTTCATTGCTAGCAGGTAACAGGAAATGTTAGGCTATTGCAGCCAGCCAACATCACCCACAAGCACTGGGTGCACCAATCAGCCTGGACACAGAAAACAAGCAAGTTGTGTAGCAAGTGGGGTCTCTTGCACCTATCATGAAGCTACCTTGCATTTGAAAATTATTGCAAGCATGCAGAATAAAAGGATGATGAGGTCCATCTATGCAAGTGAAACCTGGCTCTGAATTTGAAGCCAGAGGTTACAATAAGGATCAATTAACAGGTGCAGCATATGGCAACTACAGCAAGGAATATGCCAAAAACCTGCACTACTTGATACATAAAGTTGACAGGCCCAAGTTCATTGGAATTGCTTTCATCTAGAGGACAAGCAGGCATTCTACAGTGTGAATATGACACATTGTGTAGATTAAGTCAATCAACCAAAAGCTTTTGCTCTGAACAACATGTTTGCTGAAAGCAAACAGTGTAAGCACATACTGGAAACCAAGATTGACATCGGAGCTAATGCAAATATCCAACCAGTCAGAGTTCTGAAGGACATTTACTCAGATCATTGGAACAATTGAAAGCTACTAAATGAATTTCATACAGTGGGTTGCCACCTCATACATTGGAATATTAACAAGGCAGTTCAGAATGCAAATGCCAAAACTTTTACTGGTAGACATAAATGGACCTGCATGTTAGGGCTACCAGAATATGGCTCTCAAAATTGTAGCTATCCATGAGATTAACAAGTAATCCAGCACAGCAGGAGACACCACAAACATTTGCATTGAGCCAGTCCTGGATTTTATAACAATTGCACCTGGGCAGATTTGGTCCAGAGGAAGATTCGAAGGTGATGCCATATTGTAAAAAAGGTGCAGTTCCATCAGTTTACCTTCGCAACGTGCTATGTTAAGATATTTTTAAAAATACTTAAGTTGGATCTGGATGACATGGGATTATAATGGCATCATTTGTCATGTGGGTCTTCACACAGATTGGCGCAGTTCAATAATGTGCCTACTCAAGAACGATACTGAATCTGGGTATGTTGAAATCTGAAACTTTCCTTAATTTGATGCCCATATGAGAGGAATTGAATCCCAAATTCACAGGAGCTAAAATCATCTTGACGATGGATACTAAACCTGAATATTGGTTGGTACAACTGGCCAGGGCGTCTCAACAAGATGTTACCTTCAGGACTGTATTTGGAAGATGTGGCTTTCAGGAGATTACCGATTAGTTGATCTATCAGTAAAGATGTGTTCCAGCATCATTTGAATGAAATTACAGAAATATGCCTGGTATAACGTGCGGATGATATCATGGTAATGGGCAGAACCAAAGAAACACTCACTGTTTGCAGTAACTCACCACCAAGAACATATTTTGAACAATGAGAAGTGCGAGATGAATACATGTAATGATACAGCTTTCTTTGGTATCTTTAACAACAATAAGTTTGTCTCATATGCAGCTATTAGAAAATAATGCACATGCAATGCCTTCATGCAACTGTTTTCTGACTTTAGTCCAGGATTTCTGATGGCTGACATTGCATTCACCACCTTTGTGATATAACTTCACACTTAACTGATCTCCTGTACACTTTAGGGTCATCCATCTATTAAGAGATCTCCTATTATAGAGTTCATGACAACTGGCAACATCATTTAGATTTTTGTTTGGCTCTACATTCAGGATGCAGAATTTGTCTCAGCTCTGTCAAAGTTGAAACTATGAGACAAGCACCTACACTACAAATCAAAGACCAATTGAGATGTTTTGACCCAAAACATACTTAGTACCATACACACTTATTTCTTTCCAAGAGCATCATCATTGAGAGAGCTGCTTAAGCAAGGCTTACCCTATGGATGACAGAAGAATTTTAATAGGATGTGGTTACTTGCAGAGATTTCCAAAATGCACATAGCACCTATATCTTCTCAGGTTCTACCTAATGGAACAACCTTTGAAAGGTAGCATAAAGGAACTACCTTTGAAAGAAAAGGAGATGGTGTATTATTGCCTCTGGAATGATATCCCCTTTAAGAGCTCAACATGCAATGTGCCAAGTATCCAGATGTTAGGACAGCATGTAATCACAGGCTCTGCACTGTAGCTTTCTAGGCACTGGCTGTATCTTAAGATTATTCAAGGGTACCTGTTAATGTAGCTGTAAATAAACCCAGCAGAGATCTTCAAGTAAATAGAGTCCAAGTATTTGATTTTTGTTGTAGTTAGATAATGCAATAATATTGGGCCAGATTTCTGTCCTCTCCTTGAACTGGTTTCAGTGGTGTTATTTAACTAAAATCTCAACAAAATGCATTTAAAATAGTACTATAACTTATTCAAATCTTATGCAAATTAATATTACAGCAAATTGTGATTAAGTGTGTAAAGTTATCTTGCTCAAGTTTATAAGAATGTGTTTTCAATAGAATAAAGAAATTTCAATAAAGTAACCAGACCGAATAGCTAAATTTCTTATTTCTATGCACAATAGGAGTAATACCTGTTCTTTTTCTGTTAATGTGAGTCATTATTGAAATTGTGGGAGCATTACTTTTGTAATATGTTTACTTGGAGTATGAACTCGTTAGTGGTACCAAACAAATAGCATGTTAATTATCTCTGATAATACTTCTTAAGAAGCCAATGAGCCACTTATCCTGAATTAATATTGTGGCATTTGTTCATTCGGCAATGGAGTGTACAGTTATGTTAGAGAATTAACAATAGAAAAGATCGTGACCCAATAATGGTGCCATGCCAGTTGTCATGAATTCCATAATGGAAAATGTCCTAGTAGGTGGAGATGACCCTAAAATGTACAGGAGATCAGGTAAGTGTGAAGTCAAATCTCAAAGGTGGTGAATGCAATGTCAGCAATCAGAAATCCTGGACTGAAGTGAGAAAACAGTTACCTGAAGGCATGGTATATGTATTATTGTCTAGTAGCTGCACGTGAGGCAAATTTATTGTTGTTAAAGATGCCACACAAAGCTATATCGTTAGATCTATATTCAAGGGTACTACAGTTAAAAAGGAACTCTGATATATTTTTGATTTGTGCAATTATATTATCCAAGATTAGTAAATTAAGCCGATTTCAAACAAAAAAAATCTATAGATGAACTCTTAATCTTTCTGTTCCAGTTATTGCTTTTACTTCTTCAGTTTGGTAAGTTTGGACTATGCCGAAGGATAGGCCATCATAGAGGGGAGATGAAAAGATGGGTTAGAGGCCACAATCCAATCAGCCATGATTTTATCAATTATCAAAGCAAACTTGACCTACTACTGTGCTGAAATCTCTTGTCCTTATGTTTTATCAAGTGCAATTTCTGGGGCAGTTTTAACTGGTCAGATTTAAATTCTTCTGTCCAAATAGAGTTGGTACATTTACTATCTCATTATCATATTTGCTTTGATTATGCTTTCTTTTGATATGATTTGCATTCTTATGGGAATTTTCCTTACATGACTGCAGCACTTCATTTTTCAGGCAGCCTGTGCATTCAGGAAAAATGGAGTATTATTATAAAGTTAGCTTGCCTATTAAAATTTAGGTACACTTCATCCAGTATCCAAGCATTGAATTAGAGAATAAATGTTTCAAAAACAGCAGACATGTATCTCAATGATACTTTTGTGAAGTTAGTAAGAACACTGTTCTTCTGTATGTACAAATGTATTGCAAGTTCACTGTTGGCCCAAGTTTGTCCCTGCCTTTTAACATGATAATTCCTTCTCTTTCATCAAACTCTACAAGAGTGATGTGGCTCTGATTTGTCGCTTTCTGAAGATTTCTGATGGACCTTTCTTCTTAAACCAGCCAATTTTGAAATATTTTAAAGTCCATGTCTTTTTCTTTTTATGTTTTTTTAAACTATGGAGTGAAATGAGAAAGAAACGTTTTGAAACACAGGGTTTTATAAGGATGGCTATATAGAACCATAGAATCCCTACAGTGTGGGGGCAGGGCATTTGTCACATTGAGTCTGCACTGACCCTCCAAACAGCATCCCATCCTACCCTATCCCTGTAACCCTGCATTTCCCAGGGCTAATCCACTCAGCCTTCACATCCCTGGACACTATGGTATTGTGAGGCAGCAGTGCAAACCACTGAGCCACCATGTCGCCCACATGTTTTGAAAGTAAGGAATTTGGTACCTTCTGTGGGTTTCAGCAATATGCAGACTAACTGGAGCCAAAGGGTTCTCTCCAAGTGAAGCTGATTGGTTAATGGAGTGGGTACCAATTATCAAAGAAGAAGCTCCTCTGCCCGACCAACAACGTGATTTAGTTGTCAGTTAGTTGAACAGCTTGGGCTCAGAGTATGGCAGGGAGAAGCTGGGTGAGCCCAGAAGATAAACCAGCAGATTTGCAACTTCCAACAAACTCTCTCAACTCTCAGTTCTCTGCAGTAAGTCACTTTAAACCTGAAGAAAACCAACTTATTTATTTTCTTCAGTGAGTGCTGCAAGTTTTGACTTTGAATTAGATGCACCAGAGAGCTTTCATATGTGAATTAGCCACCCTTCCCATGCTTCTTGACAGACTATGCAAATGTTTTAAAAAAGGAAGATAGAGGAAAAATCTAATGACCTGTAGTAAATAGTGATTCTTGTTAAGCACAGGAACCTTATCTGTGCTTTCTGTTAACCTGGATTTAATAATCAGGTAGTTTATGGATTTTTTCAAAAAAATAATATTTGTAATGACTCTGAGAGTAGGAGTGCTTGATTTTGAGCATGCTACCCAGTGAGTTCTGACAATATATGTTTGAGAATAAATTGAGATTAGACAGATTTAAGAAAATAAACCGATCTGATAGACTAAGAAAAACTGGCAAACGAACACAATTTGCATCAGACTTGAATGCAAATGTTTGAATTGAATGACTCTCATGTGTATCAGATACCTGGGTCAAAATGAATAATTTCTGCATCTATATTGTCAAAATAAACTGAGCATGATTTATAGTGACACTAGTTTTTATGTTTGCTTAAATATGTCAATACTACAGTAAGTCTTGAATAAAATATTTTTTTCCCCAAACTATTGCATTTAATTGCTTTACTATGTGCTCAATTACTACTTAGTACAATTGAGCACAATCACAGTATTTGTGCCTTTGGTTTGTGGTGAGATATAGGCATTACAGGATGGGAGATAGTTTACATAATTAGGAAGCAGATTAAAGTTCATTAATGGAAAATATAGTAAAGACAGATTGAAAAAAATTCAGAAATGCAAGTGAATTTAAAGTAAGCTATGCCTTTTCACCTCGTGATGTTTCTTCTTGCTTTTATATTGTTTCATATTCATCCTATGGATTGTAGCTGTAGTTTTGATATTTACAGGACAATACAAATATGATTGATGTCTTCAATGTCATTAGAAAGTTGCTGCACTGATAGAATTCCAATATTGTATAAAGTGCGTGGTTATCAGGCATTGAATGCAGTGCTAAAATGTTTGTCTAATCTGTACAATCAATAACGCTTCCTTTGAGGTTCTAGCCATAGTTTCTTTTAGACTTGTGTCTTCTACCCTTCACAAATTAACTGGATGATAATTTTCTGCTGTGATAATGAAATGACAAAGGTAATTGCACACTATATGTATATAGCTGAAAAAAACAATAAAATTAATCTGAATTAGCCTGACTTGTCGATGAGAAGTATTTATGATATGTAGCAAAGCAATAACGGAGGCTGATGTCATTATAGCAGGGATGCAAGTTATTGCTTTAATGTAATAGCGTTTGAAATTTTTTTTAAAAATGGAGAGACAATGTTATGGTTTGTAGGTGATTGTGCTTTTGAAATTAAGTTGTCGAGATTCTGATAATGGCCAACAATAATGCATTGAGAATGCAATATCTTTTATTGTGTTATGCCTAATTGCATTACCTTGTATTTGCTGTGCCTCATGTCAGCTTTGCAGAATCTGTAGTTAAAATGGTTTCACATTCTGATTTCTGGCAAGTTTGCTGGACAAGGCATGGAAAAAAATAAAGTTTGTATTAATAAGTCACTCAATATATTTCTGTAAACCTGCTTTTGTTAGTAGCTAGTCTCAAAGCTACTCCTCATAATCCCAATACTAATATTTAATTCAGTTGTTTATCTGACTAGCACAAACCAGTTTCAAGAATGTCAGATAATAATTTGCTCTGTCTAAATGTAGTAGTTATGCGAACATTTTAAGGTGCCTGAAGAAATATGGGATATTAGTATAGCTCATCAGCAAGAATCTCAGAGTATTCATATCATGATTAAATTACAGAATGTACTTTGTCGTTGACATTAAGGATTTTGTGGTTGTCATGTTGCAAAATCAGCAAAATATGAACATTTCTACTTGAACAAATCTTTGGGGCTAATTTGGATAGCCCTTAAAATTAGTGTTGGGGTGGGTGGGTGCACAATACTCCTCTTGGAGACGAGCTACATTCTGGATGCATTAGTGACTGAAATTACTTGAAAAGAATGGAAGTCAGGGACGAAATAGGAATTGGGAGTATGCTCGAGAGTTTACAGGGCAACATGATGCCTCAATGGTTAGCGCTGCTGCCTCACAGCACCAAGGACCCAGGTTTGATTCCACTTTCTGGCGATTGTATGTGTAGAGTTTTCAGATTCTCCCTGCATCTCTGTGGGTTTCCTCCAAGTGCTGTGGTTTCCTCCCACAGTCCAGAGATGTGTAAGCTAGGTGGTTTAGCCATGGGAAATAAAAGGTTATAGGGATTGTATAAGGGTGAGGATCTGGGTGAGATTCTCTTAAAAGGGTTGGTGACTCTATGGGAAGAATGGCCTGCTTTCCCCCTGTACGGATTATATGATTCTATGCCATGCTGGAGGTTTTGATGCAGGAGGTGGATAAGAAGATAGAGTATAACAGGGTCAAAAGTTTGTTTGCAAGGGCAAGGTCACACACTGGTTCAGCTGGGGAAGGTTCAAGTGAGGTGTTCAGTGGGACTGCAGAAAGAGAAAGGTTGATGGCAGTTGCAGTGAAACCCCTGGTAGGCCTACGTTAGAGCTGTGATCTCTGTTGATGAGCAAGCACGAGTGTGGCTGAAACTCTCAAGGTTTCTTAGTTTGAATTTAGAGGTTCTCTTTTCATTTATGGAAATAGAGGCCAACTCCATGACAGCACTTGCTGGTCCTTTCATGATACAAATCTAATGATTATTGTACCAAATTTTACTGCAGCACAAATAGAACACAGGCAGTGTTAGATTCATTGAGTCCAAGATACGTACAGCACGGAAACAGACCCTTTGGTCCAACTTGTCCATACTGACCAGATATCCTAACTTAATCTAGTCCCATTTGCCAGCACTTGGCACATATCCCTCTAAACCCTTCCTATTCATATACTCATTCAGATGCCTTTTAATTTCTGCAATTGTACTTGCCTCCACTACTTCCGCTGGCAGCTCGTTCCATACACGTACTACTCTCTGCGTGGAAAATGTTGCCCCTTAGACCCCTTTTATATCTTTTCCCTCTCACCCTAAATCTATGCCCACTAGTGCTGGACTCCCCCACCCCAGGGAAAAGAGCTTTGTCTATTTACCCTATCCATGCCCCTCATGTTTTTATAAACCTCTGTAAGGTTACTCCTCAGCCTCCGATGCTTCAGGGAAAACAGCCACAGCCTATTCAGTCTTTCCCTATAGCTCAAACCCTCCAACCTTGACAACATCCTTATAAATCTTTTCTGAACACTTTCAAGATTCATAACATCCTTCTGATAGGAAGGAAACCAGAATTGATGCAGTATTCCAAAAGTGGCCTAACCAATGTCATGTACAGCCGTAACATGACTTCCCAACTCAATGCACTGACCAATAAAGGAAAGCATACCAAATGCCTTCTTCACTATCCTATCTACCTGCAACTCTACTTTCAAGGAGCTATGAACCTGCACTCCAAGGTCTATTTGTTCAGCAACACTCTCCAAGACCTTACCATTAAGCGTATAAGTTCTGCTCTGATTTGCTTTTCCAAAATGCAGCACCTCCCATTTATCTAAATTAAACTCCGTCTGCCACTTCTCAGCCCATCTGATCAAGATCCCATTGTAATCTGAGGTAACCTTCTTTGCTGTTCACAACATCTCCAATTTTGGTATCATCTGCAAACTTACTAACTATAACTCTTACATTCACATCCAAATCATTTATATAAATGATGAAAAGTAGTGGACGTAGCACTGATCCTTGGCGTACACCACTGGTTATAGGTCTCCAGTTTGAAAAACAATCCTTCACCACCACCCTCTATCTTCTACCTTTGAGTCAGTTCTGTATTCAAATGACTAGTTCTCTCTGTATTCCATGAGATTAAACCTTGCTCACCAGTCTCCCATGAGGAACCTTTGCAAATGCCTTACTGACGTCCATATAGGTCACGTCTACCACTCTGCCTTCATCAATCCTCTTTGTTACTTCTTCAAAAAACTCAATCAAGTTCATGAGCCATGATTTCCCACGCACAAAACTGACTATCCTTAATCAATCATTGCCTTTCCAAATATATGTCAATCCTGTCCCTCCGGATTCCCTCCAACAACTTGCCTACCATTGGTCAGCTATATTGGAAGCTCAGACTGAGGTCATTAAGTCTCAGCTTGGTTCAATGCAAGCCCAGCTTGGTTCTATATGGCTCCAGTTGCTGTTGTGATGGCTCAGGGTGTCAATGATTAGGTCTTTCAGAGTTGTGCAGCAGTACAGCAATCTGTGGTTTCGTGGATTGTTGAATTAATGAGGCACCATTCTTGTAGAGTGTTTGTGGCTCCATGCCATCAACTGTTTTCTCTCAGGGTGATGGTATTTTGACTCTGATCACACTTTCTACACCAATGCCTACTCTATTGACTGTCAGTCACCCAACTCAGACAACTGATACCCATGACGAAAACAGTGCAGACCAAATCTAAGTCTTCAAAATCTAAAGTTGCTTCAAGGCAGTAAAATGATCTGGATTTTTGCCAGTTGAAAGTGAACGCGGAGAACAGCTAAATCAGTGAGTGGTGCTATAAAAAAATGCAAGGCCGGGACAGCATGTACTAATGGAGCACAGAAGGATGATTAGTTAAGTATAATACTGCATATTTGAAGAATTGTAGGATAAGCTTGGTATACAAGGCTATTTTGTGTTGACTTTTATTTCAGGGTTGCTATCATAAAGGCATGAGAAACTTTTGAAGAAAATGGATTTGGTATTTTTTTAGGGGCATGAGAGTCAGATGACAACCTGTCTGGAACATCAAGCATTCAAAATTTGTGAGAAGATTTGTAGCTCGGGTGCTCGTTGTTGTTGAGTTTTTGTTGCAAACGTTTCGTCCCCTTTCTAGGTGACATCCTCAGTGCTTTGGAGCCTCCTGTGAAGCGCTTCTAGGAATTCCTTGGCTGTTCTCTTCCAACACACACAAATGAAGTTGCATCAGGACATTATTCAAAAGGGCCACAACACACTGCAGCATACCAGAACTACAAAAAGAGGAGGAAGAACACCTATGCAGGGTATTCAGCAAAAATGGATACCCGCGCAATTTCATCAACAGATGCCTAAGGGAAAGACAACGAAATGAGGACATGCCACAACCCAAAGGACTGGCCACACTACCATACATCAGGAGCGTTTCTGAACTGACAGCCAGACTGCTGCGACCACTAGGACTCATAACAGCACACAAACCAACAGCCACTCTCAGACAACAACTCATCAGGACAAAGGACCCGATACCCAGCATGAGCAAATCCAATGTAGTGTACAAAATCCCATGCAAGGACTGCACAAAACACTACATAGGACAAACAGGAAGATAGCTAACAACCCGCATCCACAAACACCAACTAGCCACGAAATGACATGACCAGCTATCCTTAGTAGCCATACACTCAGATGACAAACAACATGAATTTGATTGGGACAACACCACTATTATAGGGCAAGCCAAACAGAGAGCAGCCAGGGAATTCTTAGAGGCATGGCACTCATCCACAGATTCTATCAACAGACACATCGACCTCTACCCTATATACCGGCCATTGCAGCGGACAGCAACTGACAGCCAGAAGCGGCAGATTCAAACCACTATAAATGCAGGAGGAATCAGCACAGAAGCGCTTCACAGGAGGCTCCCAAGCACTGAGGATGTCACCTAGAAAGGGGACGAAACGTTGGCAACAAAAACTCCCAGCTCGGCGAACAGAACCACAACATCAAGCGTTGCTACTTCCTCCCTTTCTCATTATCTTCCTCCTCCTGTTCTTGAGATTGTGAAGGATTTACTCTTTCGTGGGCAAGCTGATCCCTACTTACTCATAAACCAAGTGCCTTGCTAGGGCATTTCAGAGGGCAGCTAAGAGTCAACGACATTGTTTTGAATCTGACTCATAGCTTGAGTTACACGTACATCAAACTGGGAAAGGAGGCAGATTTCCTTCTCTAAAGGATGAGTTGGACCCAAGAATCTGTTTCCATGCTGTACATCTCTGTGACTGTATGACTCTTGTGGTTCATGTTTTTCTGACAATTGATGATCATAATGTTGGTTATGAAGCTGAGAAGTTTTATACTCCTAATTAATTAATTGAATCTAAACTTCAGCTACCATAGTGAGTTTTCAACCTATTCCCCCAGAGCATTAGTTTGAATTATTAGTCTATACCCAGGTGACACTGCCACTGTGCCTCCATGTCTCCACACAACAGACTCCAATGAATGAGAATATGGAAATGGAAAGTGAATGAGGAGGTTAAGGTGTTTGATCAAAGCACACAATCTGTGATGATCCACAGACTGGAAATACTTAGCCAATCCTCTATCAGTGCTCAACAATAAGCCCAACTCCACAATCTTTTATCTTGTCAGACTACAGGAGATCAGAGTGGAACTGAGGATAAGACAGTGATGGGTTTACAAAAATTCAACATATATCATGAGTGGGAGGGAGTGCAGGATAATGACAACAGGGACAATAGGGAAATGAAACTTGCTGTGAGTTAACATGTGGGCATCAGATTTGGATCACCTAAAATTTAGAATGTGGAAGACCAGCTAGGGAGTGTATTAGAATAGTGATCCTAGAAATAATAACATCCTGAATGACCTTGATGCCATAGAGGCGCAAATGCCATCCTAGAGTGGCACCTCATTAATTCAGAAATCTGTGAGACAGCAGATTACTATACTGCTATAAAACCCTGAGCTGAGGTGGCCATTAATTCTGGTGATGTCACTGTGGCAGAAATAGGTGATATTAGTGATGTTGACTACAAGATTATGAACTTAATTTCATAATGAATTTCAGCTCGGAAGCAACATTTGGAATGAATACCTTTATTCTTCCTAGAATTTCAAGGGAGAATGTTTTTGCTCAACCATTACTGTTGTCATGCAAACAGTTTATTAAAATGGCAACAGTGGAGGAGTTGGGAGACGTGGAGGTGTGGGTAAATTAGGTGTCATTGGTTTACACGTGGAAACTAAAGCTATGTCACCAAGTTGCTGAATTTAAGTGAGCAACAAGATGGCACCCAAGCATAGAACTTTGGGAACACCATAGGTAGTGGTTTGAAGGCAAGGAGAGAAGCCAATGTAAGTGATGCTCTAGTTGTGTTTGACAAATAAGAATAGAATCAGCTGAGGCCAGTCCCATCCATATGGATGACAGCAGAGGGATTTTGGAGAGGGGGGATCATGTGGTCAGGGCTGTCAAAGACTGCAGCCGATTTGAGAGAGGATGAGGAAATGCTTGCCTTTCTCAAAACAATGTGGGATGTCATTCATGACTTTGATAGGTGGGTCCTGTAGCAGGGTTAGAAACTTGTCCCACCTGATAAAGATTAAAATGTGCTCTGCAGCAGAACCTATCTGCAGGCTTGTTCTGTGGTTCCTTGGTAACAAGCCACTTATTTCTTTCTCTCTGGACCAGCGTGATACAATCCTCAATGTCCACAGTGATGCCAGATTCTAGGGATTCTATCATACCTGGCTGCAAGCTGCTGAGAATGGCATCTCCTTGGGGCCCAGGAGATGTAGGAACCCCTGCATTCTGTCAGTTTTTTTTTCTGTTCTGTCGTGTGCCACCATATCCTGCAGTATTGAGAGCTAGAGGTTGGGAATGTCAAATGGTAATGTGCCTGCTGCAACGGTGATCTGATATTCAGTGTGCAAGCAGCAAAGGGTGACTGTGAGATTGGCAGCATTGCTAAATGTCGGGTTAAGTTAAGATATCTTGATGTTAGAAGTAAATGTTGAGGTGTTCCCTCTAAGGTGTATGGCTGAGCAGCAACTCAAAAGGTCCCCTGTGTGAATTAGCACATTTAAATTAGGGCATTATGAATTAGCTGTGTGCTCCCCAGAATTGGTACTTTGCAGTGCTGATGGATGAATGATGGGTGTGTGGTTCTCCAAACAGAAAGGGTGATAACGTGGTGAGGGGATGTCGTATGAAGGGGAATACACTGGCCTTGAAACTGATGTCACTCGACCTCAGAGCTGTGTCCTCACATCCAAATAATTGGAGTCAACCTCATTGGCCACTTGCTCTCAATCTTCTTTGATGGTGGAACTTGAAAGGTCTTCTCTCTTCTCATGCTCATCCATCTCCAAACAGCAATGCCATGGGCAATGGACCCATCTCTCAGAAATACCACCTTGTTTTGATTTGGTTCTCTTCTTTCCATCTTTTAAATTGCAGGAATATTATTCTGCATACCTTCCCTTTACAAGGGACAGCTGGTCTTGAAGAGCAGTGCTGGTTAGACCACTTTATTTCGGCACCATGCTGTTTTCCTCCTTGCTGATTGCATTGGTTGTTGGCAGCATGAAGGAAACCATAGAAGTAATCCATTTGGACCATTGCTACATTCAGGTCAGTGAGGTGCGAGCACCAAATGTGTGTGCTGTCTAGTTTCAACAGATTATAGACAGATTAGCTATTGCAATCCTGCATCGAAAAAATTATGTGTATTAATTTTTAGCCCTTTATATTTCCACAAGCTCAGCAAGAATCTGCAGGGGAATAATAAGATATTGATCTGCAACATGGCTGATGATCCTTCTACAGGGTGTTGACATAGGTAAGGTGGTGTTAAGGTTGTGTCCTTTAAGCTGCTGAATTCATGTTCAGATGGACATAGAAGCACAGGAACAGGCTCTTCAGCCCACAAGTATTTAAGAGATGGCACAATCTAAAGCAGCAAGGTCAGAAAGAGCAGATTAAGCACCAAGTCAGCCTCCGATGCTGATCAATATCATGACCAGCTTGCCTTGCATACTCTGCCTTATGTACATATACGTTCGCATATTCAACAAGATACCGTTGGACATGGGTTAGAGGGGAATTGGGAGGAGAAGTCTAGGTGCTTTTTTTTCTAATAAACTGACACTTGTAGTGGCAAAATCTGCCAGTGCTATGCAACTAACTTTAGTGGTTTGTCTTTCTTGTAATTTTGTCTGGAATTATAGTGGTGTTGTTATTTAAAATTTCCCTGTTGAGAAAAATGCTCTCCAACAACCTGACACGAATGAAGTGACTGTCTGTCAGTGTATACTTAGATTGAACATGTACTGTTATGAGGACATAACACACTGTTGTCCTAAGGTCAATGGAACGCAACTGTTACCAGTGTGCCTCAAAAATAGAGTTCTGCAAGAGTAATATTTCAAAATTATTTTTGTGCTTCTCATTTATAAACACAAAATACAAGCACAATGGTAACAACAAATATTACGGTGAATTATTTTGAAAATTCAAGACATTTAAACTCAGCCTTATTTGTCTGAGATTTGTTTCAAAAATTTGTACTTCAAGGATGTTAAATGGCCTTTGTTTAAGAATAAACAATTTCAGGATTGTGAAGTCTAAAGTCTTGCCATTACATTCACAAGAGAATCTGTAGAAGTTTGAAATATTTTCTTAATGGTCAAATTTGAAGCACAATTTTAGATGTTCTGTGGACTGTCTCCATGAGCAGGTTTCGAACTGACTCTGATGAATACTACATTTTTCTGTCCAGAAATTGAAGTCATAAGAGGGTGCACAAGAAAATCATGGTGTGGGTTTCCTTCCAAAGGAGTTTTGTAACTAATGCTGGCAATGCTTGTGTTATGTCCACATATATTAGTACCTGGGCATGGATATTGTATTATGAAAGAATTGAACAGACATTTATTACAACCAGTTATTTTGAAAAAAAGTTACATTATCCAGCTCTGCCCAGTGTAACAGATCACCCTTAGTACTATCTGCAATTTCATAGTCAAGAGCATCAGTGTGTCAATGAAAAGGAATACCTTGAGAGTCATCCAGCATGGAAACAGACCCTTTGGTCCAACTAGTCCCCGTGGGGTTGGATGAATTGCTCAGAGTGGCAGATGTACTCATTCTAGTACCTGGCTTCTATCTCACTTCAAAGCCAAATCCTTGGAGATAGTTGACTGATTTGATTGTGTTGTTACACACGGAGTAAACCCTCCTGCTAAATTTAAAACCAGCAACACAGAAAAGATTTATCCTGTGCAGTAATCTGTGGCTAAGAACTATTTAAAGTAAAAATTAACAACTTTATTTCTTAAAGTATAACAGAGAATAATTAACTAACAAATCTTTACAATTCCTTACTCTAACCTATCTGTTACCTTCCCTTCTATAATACTAGTCCGATAAAACTTCAAATTAAGATTTACAAAACAACACTTCTTATCTCAAAACTAGACAACTTTCAGTTCTTGTCTTCAGCTCTTCCTGTGTCTTCTTTTCTCCTGGTTAGGAATTTCTGCTTTACAGGTTACTGATCAAAAAGTGCCTTTTTAAGAGAGCTATTTTTCAGGCAGTCTGTTTACATGCTAGGTCATGGTAGTTCTCCTATCAGCTGTTCATTTTTCCCCGGTGTTAAACTCCAGAGCATCGGATTGTGTCATTAGCTTTTAGGATTGTCAATATACTCAATTCAAACTTGGTTGCAGGCTGATATGTTTCGGGTATAATTTAAACTGATTGGCCAAATTCAAATTTGTTTTTGTCTCCAAGCAACGACTAATTGAGTTGTTCAACCCACTGTTACATTGTTGTCTTTTTGAGTACACTTGGTGCTTATCCAGTAGTTCTGCTGTTTTTAACTCTTCATAACAGTGCCTCACCTGATCTTTTTCTGCACAGAGGGTTTGGCATGAATCTCATGAATTATCACTACACCAAGATCTGTAAATACAAAGTTCTACCACTGATGAAACATTGGTATCTATCAGGTGGAGGATTTCTAGAAGTCAAGATAAGCTTGTATTTTGGCATTACAGTGTGATTCTGCCAATGCACGTTGCTAATCAGATAAACACTGTGAGACAGCCTTTCCATTAGCTGTATCACAGAGTACCATTTGTTGAGGTGCATCTCTTTTAGGGTGCATAATGGTAATATGCTGGTTCTAACTCGTGATGATTTTTAGTGTGTGTTGTCATACAGTTTCAGGACAATTGATATTGATGGTTGCAAAAGTTTTTGATTGCTTTATATTGTCAACTTGAAATGTGAGATTAGCAATAAGCAAAGCTTGGTCATTTCTGAAGTTTACTTTATGCTTGTTTGACTCTGAACCTCATTATTGTATTTACATCTGTATAGGTTCTTAATACTTGGCTTGCTGTCAGTGTCATGCCATCTTATTCTGGGATTTGACATGGTCTCTTAAACTAGATTTCCTGCGCATGCATGTCCAATGCCTTACACTTTATAGAGATAAAGAAACGTTGGACAGCTCTTGCAGATTCTGTTATTTTGCTGACTATAGCAATAGTGTTGGCTGCACCAAAAGCTTGTGATTATTGTTATTGTGCCACTTGTGTTTATATTTGTATCCATCCTCAAGTAATGTGCCAGTGGTTTGGCGCGTTTTCATGCCCAAAAGATTGTTCCTAAGGCTTTAGTCGCTCTAACAGTTTGTCTTTGGAAAGGTCACACTCATGGCCCTTGCAGTAACACCTTCCCACAAGCATTAATAGACTTTTGAGGTTGCTTCCCATATGATATGATATGATGTGGAGTCTGATAATATTGTCACTAATTCTTAACTTGAGCTTATCTTTGAGAACCTTCGGGATCTTTCTGATCATGCTTAGAAAGAGCAGTTGTGTTAATTCTGTGAAGCCCTGGTGTTGCAATGATAAGCAATGTTTTTTGAGATCTATTTCATGATCATCTATCTCTTGATCTGTAAAATAGAACTACGTACTTTGTTGAATAATCATAATTCAGAAAGATGTTGCTGGATGCCCACTATCTAATTAGCTTTTTGTTTTCCACAATTCCATCTTAAAACCATTGGACAATACCATTTGCAGCAATTGCCCTGACTTTGTCAGTGCTGATTTAAATTTGCTCCTTCCTTAACAACACAGACTTTACATCGTCTGTTCTGAGAAATTGTTACTTGTGTATTGATTGTCAGAAATAGTGTTCTTCCAGTTCTCTCTAATGCACTTCTGTAGTTTTGTGTTTCCACTCAGAAGTGCCTGCCAGCACTTTAATTTTAATTTTCCAAAATATGGCAATCTGATACATTTCCTTTGTTTTGAAAGAATTTACATTTTAGGCAAAGGAAATTAGCTCTGTTTTCTTGGTTGTTGAATGCCAATACCAGATCTGTACAGCAGTCTGTACTGTCAGAGACTCATGCTGCTGAAGGTTGAGAAACTATACCCTTGCCTGAATTTGCTGATGTCCACAGCTGTAACTTGGCTGACCTTCTAACAATTTTGTAATTATCTGTCAACAATATTTTGTAGATGGTTACAATTGCTAGGAATGTGATTGCTAAGTCTAAGTGGCCACAAATTAGAAGAGAAGGTAATTTTAAAAAAAAGCTGAACAAAAAGAATTAGAAAACTAGAGAGAATTTAGAATGTATACAGCGGTATGAGGGAGAAAGTGAGGTCTGCAGATGCTGGAGATCAGAGCTGAAAATGTGTTGCTGGAAAAGCGCAGCAGGTCAGGCAGCATCCAAGGAACAGGAAATTTGACGTTTCGGGCATAAGCCCTTCTTCAGGATTGCTGAAGAAGGGCTTATGCCTGAAACATCGAATTTCCTGTTCCTTGGATGCTGCCTGACCTGCTGCGCTTTTCCAGCAACACATTTACAGCGGTATCAGCCCAAGCTCATAGTTGGATATGTATGGAAAATGTGTCTCCTGATGGAAATTATGTGGCTAAAGCAAGGCTAGCGGCACATGTTTTTGAAGAAAAGCTGGGGACTAAGACATGAGTAGATTCACAGGTTATCAAAAAACAATTTTGAATTTTTTTGGGGGGCTTTGTTAACAACTCATGATTGAGTGTGTCGATAAACTATTATCAAAGATGTTTGTTGAGACCCTAGCTCACAATGGAAACAGTTCTTCATCCTCCTAAGGAAGTACCAAGTGGAAGCACTTTGGAAGTTAAATAAATGTGAATATGAGGGATTAAGGGGCAATCTTTTCTTGCGGAGGATGGTGTGTGTATGGAATGAACTGTCAGAGGAAGTGGTGAAAGCTGGTACAACTACAGTATTTAAAAGGTATCTGGATGAGTGTATGAACACGAAATTGAACCCATTTTGTTGCCCATTATATCTGTTACATGTGCACTAATAAAGATGTGTCTTTGTTGCTGAAGTAAATGTGCCACGTTCTGCACTTGACTGGAGATCCAGACATTATGGTGATAAATCACTGATGTTATTACCAGTAAAAGAAGGAAACATCTGATGTTGCATCTTTTTTTGCAGTGGTAATATTAGTAGGAGTAAGGCAGACCAACCCATAAAAAACTGAAACAAAAACAGAAATTCCTGGAGAAACTCAGCAGGTCTGGCAGCACATATGGAGGGAAAACAGAGTTTACATTTCAGGTCTGGTGATCCTTCTTCAGAAATGGAAAACTGACACAATGCTGCCCTAGATCTTTCAAGAGAGTTTTGACATTTTCCCCATTATCAATGAACTGAAAGATCCTATAGCCCAGAATATTAGACAAATCTGAGTGAAAACTTCTCATTTGTGACACCAATTGAAAAGCAAAAGGCCGCCTTTGACAGAAGGATATTTCTCCTCATTTCTCTGGAACATTGAAAAGCCTGGTTCACAATAGTTCACAAAATAGGTGCAGTGTGAAAAAATGAAAGGAGAGTGAAATAACTCCGTAAAGGTCAACATTTTTTTAAAAAGAACAGCAACAATAAAGGAGAAGGTATTCACAACCAGAAAATGGAATAAATCCAATATATACTTTTAGTCTGGTCATGGAATGATTATTCCACTGAGCCCGAATGTTCAACAGGTTTGTTATTGAAAAAGTGAACCTCCATTTTTCAAAGTAACTTAAAAATTATGTCTTGTCATAGATCCCTGTGCTGTAACTTAGCAAGGTAAAATGCTGCATTGCATAACCACTGTAATTATATCTCTTTGGAATTCTCATTAAACTATACAGTAATTCCACCCAATTCCTGAACTAGTTCCACCAAAGTCATTTTAAAACCTGCTCTGGTTCAGAAATGTCTGGAACACTTACATGCACAGAGGATCCCCACTGAGATATCAGCTAATGAGGATACTGAGGATAGTGAAAATACATTGCATTTTACATTCTCAAGGCTAGGTGTCAATAGAAAAAAGCATGAGATTGATCTAGATAAAAGGAAGCATATGTCCCTTGACAATACCACCATCACAAAACAAAATCTTTATTGAATCATCCACTTGAAAGAGAAAAGTGCATCGTTTATGGACTTCAGCTGCATCCTTGATTTCAATAAGGAATGCCAACAGACTGGCACAGCCATCTGGGAATAAACTGATCCATACAGATGGAATAGGCTAGGTCTGGTCAATCTAACAACAAAACTATCTTGACTGATGTACATCTGGAACATATCCTGTCATCAAACAGTGAAGCTATTGTCCTTGTGCCACTTAACACTGAGGCTGATACTGTGAAGATCCTGAACACTGTGCTGCCCTGGATCTTTCAAGAAAGTTTGACATTTTCCCCATTATCAATGAACTGAAAGATGCTATAGCTTTGGCCCAGAATATTAGACAAATTTGAGTAAAAACCTCTCATTTGTGACACTCTTTTTACAGCTACATTCCAAGCTGCATGGTCACTGGATGCAGTTGAATGCTCTCCTTTTTTTTGAATATCACAAATTATGCATTGAAATTTGTTTGTTTTCCAAAATTATTCCCCTCTTGGATTTCACCTTCCAAAAGTGTTTTCTTCAGCTGGCAAAGTATTTTCTAATTACTGAGAAAAAATCTATTTCTTGTGGATAGGGTGCCTGGTTATGAGACTTTTGATTGTGAACTGTACTTAAAGAATCATTTCATTCAGAGATCCTCTGGTGCTTAGCATGGACATGTTTCCATATATTGTTATATTTTGATTAGCTGTCTGATTTAATAGTTGTTGAAGCAATTATGATACATATAGTAGACATTGAAATTGGAAATTTCGGTGTCTAGAACATATTATGTTTTGTTGCTAATGGTGCTTCAGCCATGCATTGAGTTAACGGTATGGTTGAAATAGCACAGACACTACCAATGAATGCATTAATTAATACCATAATTTCAACCACTTTTTATTTAGAAGTTTGGATGAAGTTGTTTCTGGATAGAATTTTAGGCAAGTCATGAATTCCCTTTAAACTTTTCTTCCTTCTGCTTTCCTTCTTCAGTACCTGACCATGAATATCTAAATGTCAGAAGGCATCAGCCACTCCGATAAAGTAGCTCATGGTTTTTGACACACATACACAAAAAAAAGTGAATCGACCTAATGTTTTTATCCATATTAATATTTTAGTACTGAACCATTGTCAGAAACTTTAAGTTCTTGTGACATGTCATCACCCTTGGTGCACATGGACATGTAATATAAGATATGGGGCCAGAAATGTTATTTGGTTTTAGCACATTTTTTTAGATTTTTTGTTGTAATAGTCAACATACCAAAATTGGAAATATTTTAAATTGATTGAATAGAGATAATGTCTTTGTGTGTTTTTGAAAGACAAAATAAAATTTGGTATTCAGAGGACTGTTTTCTTAATAATTGATTTTTCATGTACCAACCTCTGCGTGAAAATATTGCTCCTCAGGTCCCTTTTAGATTTTTCCCCTCTCACCCTAATCCTATGCCCCCTGGACTCCCCCATCCCAGGGAAAAGACCTTGTATTTTGACCTGACACATGCCCATCGTGATTTTATACATCTCTATAAGGTCACACCTCAGCCTCGGATGCTCCAAGGAAAACACCCCAGCTTATTCAGCCTCTCCCAATGGCTCAAACCCTCCAACCCTGGCAACATCTTTGTAAATCTTTTCTGAACAGTTTTAAGTTTCCCAACATTCTTCCATTAGGAAGGAGACCAGAATTGCACACAATATTCCAAAAGTGGCCGTACAAATGTCCGCAACATGATCTCCCTACTTCTATACTCAATGCTCTGTCCAATAAAAGAAACTAAACCAAATGCAGCCTTCACTATTCTACCTACCTACATCTCCACTTTCAAGGAACTATGAACCTGTACTCCAAGGTCTCTTTGTTCTGCAATACACTCCAGAACCTTAACATTAAGTGCATAAGTCTTCCCTGATTTGCCTTTTGAAAACGCGGCACCTCACATTTATCTAAATTAAACTCCAACTGCTAAATTAAACTCCTTGACTCATTGGCCCATCTGATCAAGATCCCATTGCACTCTGACCTAACCTCCTCCATTGTTCACTACACCTCCAATTTTGGTGTCATCTGCAAACATACTAACTATATACATCCTATGTTCATATCCAAATCAATTGTATAAGTGATGAAAAGCAGTAGACCCAGCACCGATCCTTGTGATACATCACTGGACATAGAAGAATTGCCCATTGGAAATTCCTTCGGAGTGTGTTACCATGGGGATTCTTGCTGTCCGAGTGTGCGCCTCTTATCTATGATGGAATATCAACAGTCAGGCCAGCAGAAACTTCAAGCCCAATTTCTGGATTGTACCTTTAAACTTCACTTAAATGAAATAGAGCATTGGATTACTCCGAATTCAGCCCGAGAAGTCCAGCTTAGCAAAAGGACCGTCTGAAGAGAGTGCATATTTCTTGAGAACACAGGAAACTGTGCTGACAATAAATAGACTTACCAGCTCCAAACATCTGAAGTAGAAAATAACAGGCAGTTGATGTGGTCAACAGAGAGAGGAGACTATAGACTCCTCACAAACTCCTGAAGTCGCATATAGGAGGTAGACCTTCTCTAGTCGAAGACATACACACCCCAATCATCTGAAGATTCCAGGAGGTTTGTCCTCTGGGAGAAAGAATCATCAGAATAAGCTTTAATGCTGATAGTACATTTGGGAAACTCTCTAACAGCTAGCAAATGCTGGAGATGGTCACTTGACATTAGTACTCAGTGAATTGAGAAAATTTGAACCTACTGAAAGCTGGAAGTGACTGTAAACTGTCATAAGTGTTGTGATCCCAGCTAATGCTGTTATTACTGAACAGTAAGATCACAGACTGAGATATGCTTGATAGATTTGTTTTTCATTTGATTTTAACAAGATGATATTTCACTGAAACAAACATGCGCAGGTGATTCAGATTTGATTTAAACAATAAGAACGGGAAATTTATTATGCAAAAAGTGCATAAAATAGAATACATCAGACCTTTTACATATACCACAAGTTTAAAGAAGTTGAAACACATGGTAAAATACAACCACATTAATCTCAAGGGCACCTCTTCACATTAGACACATCAGACAGAATTGCCTTCTCCATTACATCTACCTGGTTTAATTTAATTGATGCTTTGAGAATCTGATAGTCTTGTCCAAGTGAGGCTACACTTTCTCAGCTTCTAATAACACCTTCGGGCTTTTAATCAAATAGTTCTTGCAGTCTCTCTTCTTCAAGCGCAACCATTTGACACATCCAATTCCACCAAACAGAAAACCTTCAAGTTTGTTCAAGCAATGGATATTTCCTCAAGCAACAAAAAATACATTTCTTACTCCTTCTACAGAAAGCCTAATGCAGAACTGTTTACTCTGTTCTATCATAAAACTCTCCCAGTATTAACAATCCTCATGTGCCTCCAAGTAGTCTCTCTCTCTCACATTTACTTTTCAACAAAAATCACCATCTCTGAAAACATATTTGAAAGTTAATCATTTAACCCCTTAACAGATGCAGACTGAATCCACATATCACTAGGTCATATTGTAAACTCTAAAATAAATGATATTAAAAAATAGGTAAATCATACACCTTGTATCACAATAGGTACTGTAATTCACTGGGAAATTCATGTGTGATAAATATGCAAGTAAAATGTTTCTTTCTGTAGTTTAAAGTGTGTACCAAAATAATGTTTAGTTAGTGTTTTTTGTCATTTGTTGCAGTAAAAATCGTAAAACATCGAATCCTTTTATATTTGAATGAGATACTGAATGCGCTCAGACACCAACCGCATGTGCAGTGAATGATAATCTTTGTAACCCTACTGTACAACTTGCCATTGAGATCAAGCACCTACAAACAGTTGTGTTTGTGTAATTGATGGCCCATTGTACCTGGTTATGACAGCTATTCTGGTAGTCATGTTGTTCTATTTACTTTTTTCCCCTTAGTTAGAGAGAACGCAATGGAGTCCAAAAACTCTCTTCTTTCATCTCTTTGACATGAAAGTGATTGGCAAACCAGAAAATATTGTTTGCTTCTACCTGGAGGATCCTGCACAAAGATAATTAGGGCTGGGATTACTTTCAAAGCAGCTGGCAGTATCATCTGTGATGATGCTGTCTCTTTAACAAAGTTATGTTGTTTTTTTTTCCAAAAGGAGACATAAAGGCAGAGATGCTGATGTGTCTGGAAGTTGCTAACAAATACTGCTTAAGTTAATAATCAGAGGAGACCTTGAGGTTTTTTTTAAAAGACAGTTGTACAATGAAAGGAGAGTTACCAGTTCTCTCAGATTAGGTTCATGTTTTATCTGTACTGTTTAAATAAATTCTGTTTTGTTTAAAACTGAGTGGTTTGACCAGCTGCATCACTCCTGGAATATCCACTATACATCTGCCTTTTAAAAGAATAGAAGTTAGGGGCTCGGGTACCTTCTTTAAAAAGTTTGAGGGTGTCTGGCCTGGTCCATAACACATCTTGTGCTTCTTTGAGACAATAGGCCTGGCTGCACGAAATGGCAGAATTCTGTAATTCTTTGTGAAATAAGGTGAACACAATAACCCTGGCTCAGATGGAGACAAGTGAGGTGTTCCCAGAAAATGCCTTATGGATATCATGCTCTTCTTATTCCCTCTTCAAACTGCTTGACCAATTACTTGTTACAACTCATTGAGGATTGAAACTGCACCACCCAGGACGTTAGAAAAGTGGGAAGCTGTGAGATTTGTAGTCACAACACATGTTTCCCCCACATTGAGCACTATCACCAACTTCAACCAATTCTTCAAAATGCTTGAATTCCACACTCAACCAGAGCCAGCAGAAATAAATCTGCAAACAACTTGCAAGTTGCTGGAAGCCCTTTTAAATACTGGCCCAAAACGTCAGTGCGGCTTCAAAACAATGTTACATGCTGACTGATGTCATTATCCACTGAGTCTGCATATTTCCAAATCGTGCTCCTAATATCCATGCTGGTGCTCTGACTAAGATGGCGTCTGGCACAAGCTGCACTCAGAGTGGGTCAATGACAAAGGCATGATCATAGTTCAAAAAGGCACCTGTGACACCAAAACTGCAGGTTCTACTGAACTTAAACTTGTCACCTCTGAGCCTGCTCATGATGAAAAAATACTTCAAAACTGTATGTTTGAAAAATATTTGGTAACTAGACACGTCATAATCTCTAAGTAACAAAGATAGAACTGTTGTTAATTTATGCTAATTCCAGGTCATTTTAATCAATAATCTAATTGTGATTGTGAACTGAAAATTACCACTTTAAGTGAAACAACTTTAAGCAGATCACTAGTTTTCCATGAAAGCAAATGCAATAGTTATATTTTTAGGTTTGTAGGACCTCTGTAAATAGAATAAAATGCTTAACATCTAACATTGCTGAATTTCTATATTGGCAGACGAAGAAACTTCCAGGATCTAATTAGTTAAATATAGTTCAAAAAATAACTTTCTATTTACCTCTTGCATGCTATTTATCCATCTCACCACATATCTGACTATCCTGGATGCTGAGGGCCCTTCCTCACAACAATCCTCTAGCTTTCAGCTTCTCCACATCAATAACCACCTTCCTGGTGCCGACCCTCCAACTTGTGGCCTGTGGTATTCCCAAGACTGAACCACACACTAATTCTTCGCCATACTGAACCTGCCACACACTGTTGCCCTCTCCTAAACTCATTTGAATGGTGGGATTTGACTGCAGTGATGACATAAATGATAACAGCCCCAGCTTGGTAGCCTTGCACTTTCAGAGCTTATGCTTTCACATCTGAAACTGGATCTCAAACTTCTTACAATGGAGAATTCAAGTGCTGAAGCCTAAGCTCTGCAATTTGAGGGTCGTCAGCAGTAGGAAGGTGAGTTAGGAACTGGCACAGGCTGCTCCAAAAGGTGGGAGGTGGGTCACACAGCTCAACAGTGCACTGGCACAAAACAAACTTAAAACCACACCTCACAACTCAACAGGCCCCATTAACAGAATAAAATGGGGCAATGTTAAACAGGTATTATCATACAAGAACAGTCAACACTATGTAAATCCTCTTTGTAAATCAAATAATGAAATGTATTAACATCTGCAGAATAAACCAGTTTCTACAACCATAACACTTATCCCAAGAATGGCTATCTACACTATATTTATGACTAGTAACCACTAACATTATGAATAGAAATCCTGAACAAAATAACTGTCAACATCTTGTTCTATGCCAATAATTTATCTACAATGATAGCAGATATTAAGGTCATTCATCAATAATTAACATATTATCACACAGAAACAGTAATATGTACTGTATCAACCAATTTAGTTGAAACATAGTTTGTAAGCAGAATTACTGTAATGATAAGTTAAAATGTATTAGCAACATTTTCAGGATATACTGAATAACATTTTCAGATGGAAGCTCAACATTTCCTTTTTTTTGAGCATTTAGTCCAGAAAACACTCATCTGTGGCAGAAAATCTTTCAATGTAACAAAAACTTAGAGTCATAGAGATGTACAGCATGGAAACAGACCCTTCAGTCCAACTCGTCCATGCTGACCAGATATCCCAACCCAATCTAGTCCTACCTGTCAGCACCTACCCCATATCCTTCCAAACCCTTCCTATTCATATACCCATCCAGATGCCTCTTTAATGTTGCAATTGTACCAGCCTCCACCACTTCATCTGGCAGTTCATTCCATACACGCACCATGCTCTGTGTGAAAAGGTTGCCCCTTATGTCTCTTTTATATCTTTCCCCTCTCACCCTAAACGTATACCCTCTAGTTTTGGACTCCCTGACTCCAGGGAAAAGGCTTTGTCTATTTATCCTATCCATGTTTTGTAAACCTCTATAAAGTCACCCCTCAGCCTCTGACGCTCCAGAGAAAACAGCCCCAGCCTGTTCAGCCTCTCCCTGTAGCTCAGATCCTCCAACCCTGGCAACATCTTTGTAAATCTTTTCTGAACCCTTTCAAATTTCACAACATCTTTCTGATAGGAAGGAGACCAGAATTGCATGCAATATTCCAACAGTGGCCCAACCAACATCCTGTATAGCCGTAACATGACCTCTCAACTCCTGTACTCAATACTCTGACCAATAGAGGAAAGCATACCAAATGCCTTCTTCACTATCCTATCTACCTGCGACTCCACTTTCAAGGAGTAATGAACCTGCACTCCAAGTTCTCTTTGGTCAGCAACACTCCCTAGGACCTTATCATTATGTGTATAAGTCTTTTTGGGTCATGCAGATTATCTTTCAGGATGTCCTTGTGGAGCTGTGTATGTGGAAGGCTTGAGTTTCGGCAGCAGCGTCTTGGCATGAGCAGCAGCCTCTCGGGCAGCAGCATTCATAATGGTGAAGTGTCACTCTGAGAGAGAACGGGTATCTGTGCTCCATCGTGCCACTCCTGCTGCAGCAAAGATTGTTATGCTGCTGTGAGACCCTGCGAGTACCTTTGAATGTTGCTATCCAAACGCATAATAGCAGCAGTCGTAGTAAAATCTTAAAGCTGAGACTTCTTGAGTTTTCTCTGAGTGTTCACTGTTGTGTACCTGGGCTTTGGTTCTTTGTTGCAATTAAAACTAAGTAATTGCCATCTGATGTTGCAACACTAAGTGTAATCATGACGTTGGCCACCAATTTCATGTCGGAAAGAATATTTTCTTTCTCCAAACAGAGTAACAATCCCAATTGGTTTCTCTTACAGTTTAAGTTTTGCTTTAATAAACACAGGTTTTAAAGAAATACTTCAGAGTAAAGAACTTACAATATTGTATTTAAATATATTTTGATTTTAAAAAAAAGTAACTATTTTACAACTCAGCCAAAATAATTGTTGACTGTAGGCTCCACTATAGCCTTTCTCAAGGCCTATCACAGAAATGTTGGGTATAGATGCTTTCTTCACTTTTAAGAAGGCAATAGGCCTGGGCTTAATCTTGAGTGAAAATGGGGAAAGTAATAGTCAACTCATACGTGAAATCAGTATCAGTTGCATAAGTCCTGGGACATTACCTTCCCCTAGCTAGTACCTACTTGAAATTGGCAGGAAGCACAAGGGTCTCACGTAGCTGGCACTCAGGTAAATTGCAAGGCAGGGAATTTTGGGAGATTGGGAAGTGAATGAAATCCAGGCACCAACAGTTTCCTTACAAAGTCCAAAGGAGCACCCATGCTCTTTGCTTCAGTTGAATTCACTTACTGCAAACATCTTGCTTGTTGTTAGCATTCCTATATTTCCTCCTGTTGTGAGAGAAGGGAATCTTTATGGAGAAGCACAGGGGATCTTCTAATGTCAGAGACATAGGCTTAGGAACAATGGATGTGAGAAATAATACCCTTCAGATGTGAGCTGAGAATTTCCTGGCATAGTGTAAGTTAGGAGATGTTCAGAATCTAGTTTCTGTTCAGTTCTTGCTGGCCCATACTTCGAACAAAGTTTTCTGCAAAAATTCATCAGCGTGATCTGGGAAGAAGAAAAGCAGTGGAGACTAAAAGAAATCTGTGTAATGGTGAGAGCCTGAGAAAAATATAGAACTTGAACCATATTTTTATCTTTCAGTTTCAAAAAAAACAAGAATGAAGTTTGAAACCACCGACTTCTCATTTCATGTATATGAGGCACAACATGTTTGAAAAGATATAACCAATTTTTAGTGTAACATTTGCTGACATAAAGCATTTAAAGAAATAGAAAATATAGTGCTTATCCTGTTTCCTTAAGCTGCTACAAATTGTTATATTGCTATAAAAAAGCATACACCAGAACATGGGCTCATGCAGCACGTACTGTTTTTGGTGCTACATCTGTAGGAAGTTAGTATGAATGCTAGAAATTGTTGTGAGCAGTTCTTTAACATTACATTACTCCCAAGTGAATGAGTGACAGTGGATTTGGGCTGAAGTATGGTGGAATTAGCGCAAAATATGTGTAGCACCAACTTCCTTGACCTTTTGTGCTGAAAATGAATGTAACACTATATCTGTGTTGCTTTTTTAGGTGCAAATTTCCATCAATTCTGGCTCTGCCCTGATTAATAGCTGGATCAAAAACAGGGAAGTGAGCAGAGGGGTCAGAAATGACATCGAGACAATGGAATTCAGGAGAATAAAGAGAGGGGTTTTTAAGATAGGGTTCAAGGTAGGAAGGAAAATATTAGCATGGGGATTATTTTCCAGATGAATTAAATTCTAGGATTAAAATACCGATTTGTTCCAATAGTCTTTTTAAAGCATTTTTCCTCACCATTTAACCAATGGAATTGTTAACTTAATGATTAGAAACTTAGAAGTACCTTGAATTGGAATTGGTAATCTCTGCCTGATCTTTGTTTTGATCCATTGGGCATGTTATTGAGTAAAGATCTGCACTACTAATGGAATCTCTTGAAATATGCTTCATTGTAAATCAACCAGCTGGAAATGACTGCAGATCCTGCAATGTAACCTGCCGTTATTCATTGAGGTGATCACTGAGTGTTTCTTTTTTTAGCTTTGCCACAATCTGAAGAGTCAACACGAACAACGGCCTAAATATTTGCAGCTAAGCGTTTTTCATGCTTTTGCAAGGAATTGCCAAAGCTCTGTACTGTGCTGTAATGAAGGATGTATAAAAACCGGAGTCATGGTCCCCAGCTATACCTGTCTCTTTTTTGGCTACGTAGAACAGTCTATCTTCCGTAGTTACACCGGCACCACTCCCCACCACTTCCTCCGCTACATTGATGACTGCATTGGTGCCACCTCATTCCCACAGGGAGGTTGAGCAGCTTCACCAACACATTTCACCTCGACCTTAAATTTATTTGGACCATCTCTGACACCTCCCTCTCCTTCCTGGACCTCTCCATCTCCATCAATGATGACCAACTCAACACTGACATTTTTTACAAACCCATCGACTCCCATAGCTACCTCGATTACACCTCTTCGCACCCTACCTCCTGCAAAAACACTATCCTGTATTCCCAATTCCTCCGCTTCTGCTGTATTTGCTCCCAGGAGGACCAGTTCCAATGCGGAACACTCCAGATTGCCGCCTCCTTCAAAGACCATAATTTCCCTTTCCACGTGGTTGAAGATGCCCTCCAATGCATCTCATCCATGTCCTGCACCTCTGTCCTCAAACCCCACCCCTCCAACTGTAACAAGGACAGAACACCCTGGTCCTCACCATCCACTCCACCAACCTCCACGTAAACCGCACCATTCGCCGACATTTCCGCCACCAACAAACGGACCCCACCAGTAGGGATATATTTCCCTCCCCACCCCTATCCACTTTCCGCAAAGACCATTCCCTCTGTGACTGGTCAGGTTCATGTCCCCACCCCAACAATCCACACTCCCCACCTGACACCTTCCTCTGCCACAGCAGGGATTGCAAAACCTGTTCCCACATCTTCCCCCTCACTTCCATCCAAGGCCCCAAAGGAGCCTCCCACATCCATCAGAGTTTCACCTGCATTTCCACCAATGTCACTTATTGTATCCATTGCTCTCAATGTGGTCTTCTTTACATTGGGGAGACTGGATGACCTCTCGCAGAGCGTTTTAGGGAACATCTCTGGGACACCCGCACCAATCAACCCCACCACCTGTGGCCAAACATTTCAGCTCCCCCTCCCACTCTGCTGAGGACATACAGATCCTAGGCCTCCTCCATCACCAATCCCTTATCATCCTATGCCTGGAGGAAGAACACCTCATCTTCCGCCTCGGAACACTTCAACCCCAGGGCATCAATGTGGACTTCACTAGTTTCCTCATTTCCCCTCTCCCCACATTACCCCAGTGCCAACCTTCTGGCTCAGCACCATTCTCATGACCTGTTCTATCTGCTAATCTTCCCTCCCACCTATCCGCTCCACCCTCTTCTCGACTTATCACCTTTATCCCCATCTCCATCCACCTATTGCACTCTTAGCTCCCTTCTCCCTAGCCGCACCACCCTCCCATTTATCTCTCCACCCCGGAGGCTCCCAGCCTCATTCCTGATGAAGGGCTCCTGCCCAAAATGTTGATTTTCTTGCTTCTCGGATGCTGCCTGATCTGCTGTGCTTTTCCAGCACCACTTTAATCTTATCTCTGATCTCCAGCATCTGCAGTCCTCACTTTCACCGTGGTATGTAAACATTGCCACCAAGTTTAAACTGCAGGCATTCAATGGCAAGACAACAGGGAACTTTGTTTTTGTTTTAATATGCAGTGTATTGTAAATTGCACAGAAGTCACTCCATTTATGCTCCATCAGGTTATGTTATGCAATAGTAAAGGAAATCACTCTCTCTGCGTGTAGAAACTGTGTGATAGCTATCTTGTGTTTGCTGTATTAATGGCAGATCATTCTTTGATGGTAGAATGTAGGTCTTTTCCACCAAAAATAACAGGAACTTGGGGCTATTGAAGTTTCCAAGGAGGCAACAGTTACAGTGAGGGTCATGCCAAAATAAGATATTCCCCAACACATATTCCCCAACACCAACAGCACAAGTTCAGTTCCCGCGCTGGCTCAGGTTACCATGAAGGAGTTCCCTTCTCAGCCGCTGCCTTAAGCTGAGGTATGGCAACCCTCAGGTTAACCTATCACAGTTGCCTCTTTCTAATGATAGAGAAGCCCTCTGGTCCACTAGGACTATACATTTTACAAGCTAGATGCTCCATTCTGTAAGTTTCTGTTATTAAGTATCTTTATTTTTTGTAAAGTTGTTTAAACAATGGTAGCAATTCAAGACTCAAATACTGAAAAGCAATTAAGAATGTCCTATGATGATGTTTTGAAAGATCTGTAAAAGGAGTAGGGTGAATTTTCGGTAGCCTATCTCCACTGTGAAATGGGTTGAACGTACAAAATCCAGATGCTTGATGTTGTCTTTTATAAAAGTAATCACAAAGTTCCTTACAGGTAATATAAAGATTTGTATTGCATAAACTCAAAATATATGTAACAAGAACAGTGTTGCTTGTTGGTGCATTCTCCTATTGCAAGGTAGATCTGACAGCAATGTCTAGCATCTAATGTGCACACGTGAAATGGAAATCCAGATCTTGCTGTTAGAATGACCTCCTGCACATGGTGTGCAGTTGCAGGTCTTGTCAACAGACCCAGAATTAAACTCCCATAATGACCAGAACTTTGGATAATTGGCCATTAGTTCCAACTTAATAATGGCTGAATAGGTTATGGATGGTATATTTAGGAGAACTTTGTAACAGTGAAATCACTTCTTCAACAATTTCTCATATGCTTAAAGATTATGATTATAAATGTGGAATTAATACTGCAGATTTTTAAGAGTATATATATTTTTAAAAATCTCTTAACTCTCTCTCTTTCTCATATTTATTTCACTTCCTGTTTTGATTAAAATACAATTGATTTTTACTTTTGTTTAACTCTGCTTTACTCTGTTGCTCAGTATGGAGACTTTCGTCTGAAATTATAAAGCAATCCTACTACTTGTTCTATTCAGTTGCTGAAATTACTTATAAAAGGCAGTGAATTGAAACTGACACGGATTGGTAGAAATCCCCACTATCAAGCTTGTAGAAACTGTACTCAGAGTCATACAGATGTACAGCACGGAAACAGACCCTTTGGTCCAACTCGTCCATGCCGACCAGATATCCTAACCTAATATAGTCACATTTACCAGCACTTGGTCCATATCCCTCTAAATTCTTCCTATTCATTTACCCATTCAGATGCCTTTTAAACATTGTAATTGTATAAGCCTCCACCAGTTCCTCTAACAGCCCAATCCATACACACGCTATCCTCTGTGTGAAAATGTTGCACCTTAGGTCCTTTTTATATCTTTCCCCTCTCACTCTAAACCTATGCCGTCTAGTTCTGGACTCTCCCACCCCAGGGAAAAGACCTTGTCAATTTTATCCTATCCATGCCCCTCATATTTTATAAACCTCTATAAAGGTCACCCCTCAGCCTCCGACGCTCCAGAGAACACCCGCCCCAACTTTCCCTGTTGTTCAAATCCTCCAATCCTGGCAACATCCTTGTAAATCTTTTCTGAAGCCTTTCAAGTTTCACAACATCCTTCTAGGAAGGAGACCAGAATTACATGCAATGTTCCAAAAGTGGCCTAACCATTGTCCTGTTCAGCTGCAACATGACCTCCCAAATCCTACACTCAGTGTTCTGACCAATAAAGGAAAGTGTACCAAATGCCGTCTTCACTATCCTATCTACCTGCATCTCTACTTTCAAGGAACTATGAAGTTAGTCATGAAGTAATATCTTGCTATTGAGAACTAAAATCAAGTCCATTACTTCCCACAATTTGATATCTGGCAGTAATGGTTTAGAATAGAATTCCTTTCTTCTTCAAGCTGATTTCAAGGTAATCAGGCAGAGTCAACATGGCTTTATGAAAGCAGAATTCACTCAACAGTTTTTTGGAGTTATTTGAAGAAGTTACATGTGCACAGATATATGGTACTTAGATTTCTAGAAGATTTTTAATAAGGCCACATTAAAGGCTACTGTGGAATAATAAAGGCTCACGTTATAGGGGGTAATGTACTTACATGGGTTGGAGATTAATAGCTAACATAACAGTTGACTTAAATGGGCGATGTTTTCGGTTGGCAAGTTGTAATGTATCACCTGTTACAGGGAACAATATTGGAGCTTCATTTTTTTAACAAGTTATATAATGAATTGAATGAAGGCACTGAAGGCATCATAGGTGAATTTGTTGATGGTGCAAAAATAGAAAGGGAAGTAAGTTTTGAAGAGGCCGTAAGGAAGGTATAAATAGACTTAGATAGATCAAGTGAATGGGCAAACATCTGGCAAATAGAATGCTATGTGAAAAAATGTGAAATTGTCCATTTTGGCAGGAAGAATAGAAAAGAAGCATACTTTCTAAATATTGAGAAATTGCAGAACTCTAAAACACAGAGAGGTGTAAGTGTTGTTGTGCATGGATTGAAAAATGTTGGTATGCAGGTGCGGCAAGTATTTAGAAAAACTATTAAGATGTTCTTGTTTATTGTGAGGAGAGTTGAATACCAAAATTAGGGAGGCTATGCTTCAGTTTTAAATGGCATTGGTGAGACCCTACATCTGGATTACTCTGTACATTATCAGTCTCCTTATTCAAGGCAAAGTGCCTTAGAAGCAGCTCAGTGAAGGTTTACTCGACTAATGCTGGAATGAGTAGGTTGTTTATGAGCTAAGAATCTAAAAGTGTGGCACTGGAAAGCACAGCTGGTCAGGCAGCATCCAAGGAGTAGAAGAATTGATGTTGCAGGCATACGCCCTTTATCAGGAATGAAGCGCTGATGCTCAAGAAGCTAATTCTCCTGTTCCTCAGATACTGCCCGACCTGCGTGCTTTTCCAGCACCACACTTTTCAACTCTGATCTCCAGCTTCTGCAGTTTCCCTGTCTTGTGAGGTAAATTTGAACAGGTTAAACTTATATCGGCTGGGAGTTTAGAAGAATAAGAGATGACTGGATTAAGACATCGAAAATCCTGAAGCATTTTGTCAGGGTGCATGTAGGAAGTATGTTTCTTCTTGGCGGAGCACTAGAATGAGGGGTCATTATTTCAAATGAAGACAGAAATGAGGTTTTCTTTTGTCCTGAGGGTTGAGTTGTCCTTAAATATTTTCAAGGTTGAGGTATCTAGATTTTTGCTCAGCAAAGGAGTGAAAGGTTACTAGGGTTAGGTGGGAATAATCCAATCAAACACGATATTATAGAATTGTAGAACAGACTTGAGGCAAATGGCCAATTCACGCTCCTAATTCAAATGTTTGAATGTTTATATTCATTATGTAATCTCATACCAATACTCCATTGTTGACTTGTTTAATGCTACACAAGGAATTCACTAAACAATGGTTGTCAATACTATTGACCAGTAAGCACTGTTAAATATTTAAATATTCTTGAGAATAAGTAGCTAAGCAAATCTATGACGAGTGTAGAAATTCTCTTCTTGATTAATGACAGCTTTATAAATCATCTTTGTCATGACACTATTGATGAATCAGGAGCTCCATCTTTAGAAGTAAATTGACAGCATCAACCAGCAGAAAGACACTTAGAATGTATGTCCTGGGCAAAGCAGCATTCTGTTGCCATGGTAACTTTTAACTATTAAATCAGTGTTTGAAGCCAGGGGTAGGAAGGTTATCAGGGATAGAAAGGAATGTGGATCTGTCATTACAATCAAATGAGCTATGATCTTATTAAAAGGTGGTGCCCGGATTGAAGGGCTGAATGGCCTACTCCTGTTCTTTGTTCTGATAAAAGTGTGCAATTTTGATATTCAAATAAATTGCAAGAAACATTTATTGTATTTTCATATGGATAACTTCAATTCTTTTTCCCTTGGTGATTTCTTTTAAATGTCATTATATGGTTGAGAATTCAGGTCTGGTGTATAACTATTCTACAGTGGTGCATAGAGATGATTCCATTTAAGCCAGCTTCTAACAACTAGTTGCACTTCAACTTCCAATTTATTGTGTTTATGGAAATATCTTGGATGGGCAAAAACAGTCACGCTGCATTAGCTGAGTCTCTCCCCATGGTCTTTCCCCTGGACAGTAACAACTGTCATACTTAAGTACAAACACATCAGAGTACAAAATGTAAATGGAGAAGAGTTAATGAGCCAAAGGTGCTACAAAATATTTAAAGGGGCAGGTAATCAGAATATATAAAGAACAATTTTTTTCTTCTTTGTGTGTTCCCAAAAAAATTAGTATCCTTGTGGAAAAATGTTATTATTCAGGCACAGCCAGTGGTTAGGGAGGCAAATGGCATGTTGATATTTAATGCAAAGGAAATGTTATGCTCAAATAGCAAAACTTTACTTCAGTTGCTCAGGACTGTGGTGAGACCATATCTAGAGTATTGTATTAGAAAAAGATATTTAATGGCTGTCTAAACAGGTCAGAGAGGTCTCATGCAATTCATTCATGGGATGAAGGGCCTAATTTATGAAGAACGGTTGAAGAGTTTTGGGATCACCCATTGCGGTTTAGAAGAATGAGATTGATTTTATTGAAACTAGAGGATTTTGAGGAAGCTTGGCAAAATGGAGACTGGGAGGATATTTTTTGCTTTGAAGAGTCTAGAATAAGGGATACAGTTTTAGAATCCGAAGGTCCCTTTGAGGATAAGATCTATTTTCCCCTGAGGGTCGCTGATCTTTCACACAGGACAGTGGAGGCTGGATACTTGAATTTATTCAAAGTTGAGATGGATTTTTAATGGACAAAAGAAATGTAGGTTTTGGGATCAGGGAGGTAGATGGAGTTGAGATCATGATTCAGTTAGTCATGATCTTATTGAATTGAGGCAGCAAGTTTTAAGGGCCAAGTGCTAATCCTGCTCCTTACTCCTATGTTTGTATTGTGGAAAACTGTAATTTTTAGATGTGTACAGGTATTAGGAGAAAGTGAGGACTGCAGGTGCTGGAGGTCAAAGTCAAAAAGTGTGGTGCAGGAAAAGCACAGCCTGTCAGGCAACATCCAAGGAGCAGGAGAGTTGATGTTTTGAACATTAGCTCTTCATGAGGAATGTGGGAGATATCCCAAGGGGGAGATAAATCGGAGAGGTGTGCGGCTGGGGTGGAGGTAGGTGGATGAAGGTGAGGGTGATGGTGATAGGTCAGAGTGGAGGGTGGAGTGGATAGGTTGGAAGGAAGATGGACAGGTCGGATATTTCAAGAGGGTGATACTGAGTTGGAGGGTTGGATCTGGGATAAGGTGGCAGGAGGGGTGGGGGGAGGAGATGAGGAAACTGGTGAAATCGACATTGATTCCATGTGGTTGGAGGGTCCAAGGTGGAAGATGAGGTGTTCTTCCTCCTGTCATCAGGTGGCTAGGATTTGGCAGTGGAGGAGGCCCAAGATTTGCATGTCCTTGGCAAAGTGGGAGGGGGAGTTGAAGTGGTCAACCACAGAGCGGAGGAGTTGTTTGGTGTGAGTGCTCAGGAGATGTTCTCTGAAACATTCTACCAGTTGGTGTGCTGTCTCTCCAATGTGGAAGAGAGCACATCAAGAGCAACGGACACAGTAGATGAGGCATTTGGATACGCAGGGGGCAGTTGTGTAAAGATCACATCGGCCTTAGATAGAGGTGAAGGTGGAGGTATGGACGCAGGTTTTATACCTCTTGCAGTGGCAAGGGAAGGTGCTGGGAGTGGAGGCTGGGTTGGTGGGGGGTTGTGGAACTAACAAGAGAGTCAGAGAGGGAATGGGTAGGAAAATATGTCTCTGGTGGAGTCTGTTTGTAGCTGGTGGAAATGGTGGAAGATGATGCGTTGGATCTGTAGGTTGATGGGGTGGAAGGTGAGGACCCGGGGGGGGTACTGTCTTTGTTGTGGTTGGAGGAATTGGGTTCAAGGGTGGAGCTGTGGGAAGTGGAGGAGATGCTCTGGAGGGCATTGTTGATCACGTGGGAGGGGAAATTACGGTCCATGAAGTAGGAGGTCATTTGAGACGTTCTGGAGTGGAATTGGTCCTCCTGGGAGCAAATCCAGAGGAGGATTTGTGAGTAAGGGATAGCATTTTTAAGGGCGGGGGAAAGTATGTGGGAGGAGGTGTAGTCCAGGTAGCTGTGAGAGTCGGTGGGTTTGAAGTAGATATCTGTGTTGAGTCAGTCGTCGGAAATGCAGATGGAGAGGACCAGGAAGGGGAGAGAGGTGTCTGAGATGGTCCAGGTGAACTTGAGGTCGAGGTGGAAGCTGTTTCTGAAGTTGATGAATTGTTCAACTTCCTTGTGGGAGCACAAGGTGGCACTGATACAGGCATTAATGTAGTGGAGGAAATGTTGAGGAATGGTGCTAGTATAACTGTGGAAGATGGACTGTTCTATCTACCTAACAAAGAGTGGGGCCCATGCGGGTGCCCATGGCTACCCCTTTGATGTGAATGAAGTGGGAGGATTCAAAGGGGAAATTGTTGAGGGTGACGATATTAGACTGACCATATGTCTGCTGCATAATTCATTGCTGGAATTTTCTGGCAGAGAAATTTCCATTTATTGTTTTAACTCCGCTTATCTGCAAAATTAAAAAATCTAAATCATTATAATATTTAAGAAGGCATTTGCAATTGTTATTGCCTGAGACATAAAGTATAAGAGTTAGGATGGTGTGGCGAAATTGTAAACCAAAACAATATTTACATTGCATGCAGAGCATTGTGTATGGTTGTGGTCAGTGCATTATGGGGAGGATGTCATTGAAATAAAAATGTTGCCAGGAATGGAGAATTTCAGCTGTGAGGAAATATTACAGAGAATGGTTTTGTTGTCTTTGGAATGTAGGGAAGATTTATTTGAAATAAATAAAATCGTAAGGGACAATATGAAGGACCTCTTTCAATCATTTGAGATCAAAAACCAGGAGGCATGGAACTCACATTCTGAATAATAAAAATGCTGGAATGTGCACTTGAGATGTTGTAATGTGTAGGCATACATCCCAAAAGCTGAAGAGGGAGATTAGGCTGATTGCTGCCAGCCCAACAGAAAAACAATGTATTTGTTTGTATGACTACCTTCTATGCCATCATTTTGTTTCTATTTATGTACTAAATTACCTTAGTTTTGGTGGTAACTGAACAACAGTACAGGTATCAGCCTCTTCCCGCTAAACAACTCTCAGCATAGAGCATTAACTTTGAAGCAATCAGAAAGTTATGCCCCGAATGCAGTTCAGTTGCACTGGTTGGTTATTTTCCAACTTTCTGCTATATGAAGTCACATGATCATAAATGAATAATGTTCCATCACTAAACATTATAACTTGTTTTTGTTTACCATTAAGAAGTATTCCTTGTTGTATTATAAGTGAGAACGTTGGTGCATTAACAAAATAAATGTTTTTAATTGAGTTACATTTTTATTAAACTCTCTAGGGTAACTTTATGACTAACATGCTGCTGTTGTGATCAATCTTTGGTACCTGCCTGTTTGGAATGATTAGAAGATGCACAAACATAAGAACGATAGGAAATAGTCATTTCCCCCAATCAACTAGTTCTTTATTGATATTGTGATTTCCTAGGCAATATTTGATGCTTTAAGATAATTACTGTAACAAAAGACTAAAAGCTCTATTGAATAAACACTGCTTGAAGGCAATTCATACTTTAAACCATAGAAAAGAACTTTTAATGCACCCAAAAATAAAAACCATTATCAAGTATCCATGACATTATACTTCAGCAGATTTTTAACTATCCCAAAATCTATTCAAAATGCTTCTTATTTTCTGAGAGTTCACTTTTACACTTTACTCAGCCTGACAAATTCTATCTTTCGAACTGGCTTCATGGTATGTGTCATCACTCTGAAGCTGAAGCTCAGCAAATGTTCCAACTTAGTTTCAACTCTTCACGAAGGTGGGCTTCCCAATCCAAATTTCTGAATGGTGAACTTTATTTACTTACTTCATCGAGCTGCTGTTTGTCTGTATCTCTCTTAGATCATAGCAGACTAATCTTTCTGTTCTACTGTTATCTCTTCGGAAAGCTTAATAATGATTTATGATTAAAATCTTGACATGGTTATTCAGCAGTTTCTCAGCCTTGATAGATATACAATTTGTTCCTTGCCATTGGTAAACTGGAAATACATAGATGGCTTGTGTACATGTTTTGCTGTCAGAATGTCATACTGTTTAATTTTAAAATTATAATTCTCTTTTCATAACCTTTGTCAATCAACAGTTTGTTTCGCTCCTTTATAATATTGAGATTCTGTGTGGTCACCTTAAAATCTAGAATGTAATGTTTCCTGAATTCAGTTTTAGTATAGATTTTAAATGAATCATTGCTTCTTTAGACTGGTGATACTTTTACATGCTAAACCCTCATATTACTATGTAGCGTATTTTCTACATTTAGTTTTCATTTGTTCATTTTGATATTCCAATTATGATGAAAGTATTACATTGCTCAATTTGTAACATTCTTGCCTCTGGGTCAAATGGCTTTAACCCCCCTGAAAGGGATTGAGATGTTACTTTACATAGATATTTCAGTGCTTTATTGAACAAACTACCTTTGATAGAACATTAAATTGAGGTTCCAACTGACCATTCCAGTATAGAGTCATAGAGATGTACAGCACAGAAACAGACCCTTTGGTCTAACTTGTCCATGCCGACTACATATCCCAAGCTAACCTGCCAGCATCTACCCCATATCCCTCCAAACCCTTCCCAATCATATACCCATCCAGATGCCTTTTAAATGTTACAGTTTTACGAGCCTCCACCATTTCCTATGGCAGTTCATTCCATACACTCACCACCTCTGCATGGAAAATGTTGCCCCCTGCGTCTCTTCTATATCTTTCCCCTATCATCCTAAACCTATGCGTTCTAGTTCTGGACTCCCCACCCTAGGGAAGGGACTTTGTCTATTTATTCTATTCATGCCCTTCATAATTTTAAATCTCTATAAGGTCACCCCTCAGCCCCTGACATTCCAGGGAAAACAGCCCCAGCCTATTCAACCTCTCCCAAATCCTCCAAACCTGGCAACATCCTTGTAAATCTTTTCTGAATCCTCTCAAGTTTCACAACATAGTTCAGGTTGATCTTAAAGAAGCAATGATACTATTGAAAAAAAGAGCAGGGACATCTCTTGGTGTCATGAGCAACTTTCCTATTTAAATGAATAACCTTCTTTGTAAGAAGCCTGATCAGAATTTGATTTCAGGGCATAGAACCTTTAGTGTTGCAGAATGGCTTCTCCCTTTGCCTTCTTAACCCTCACTGCCCTGCACTGCACTAATTCAGTGCTCGAGATGTGAAACCAGTAATTGGGTGGAGTTGAGCTGGAATGATTATAGAGCTGGATGTATTATTTGATGATCATTTTATTGTTTAATGTGGAATTATTGTTTTATATGCATCAAATGTGAGCAATAGTGCTATGAGAAATCTATTGCTTTTCAAGACTATCTAAACTCATGACTGTGTTCATGGCATCATGCACATAAATTATGAGCCTCTTGAGATGAAGGGACCACAAAACAATTGGGTGACTTTGCAGAATCCAAACCAACTCCCACACAATGCCCATGTTGTTCCATTGTATAGTTGATAATTCATTATTCTGTCATTCAGCAATGATTAGTATGTTACCTTGTGATGTTACCATGATGTTTTCAGTTCAAACAACTTTATGCTTCCTTAGATTTATTTTAGATCTGTTATAAATTAATACATAATTAAACAGTTCTTTCTTTGATCTTAGTGCTTGTATGCCATCAAGAAATTATCTAGTTTTTCATCACCATACTGGCTGAATCCTTCACTGTCTCCTTTGTACTTTAAAATTCAATTCATTAGAACTCCTCTTAGTCATAAACATGGATTTCACAGCACAGCAAAAATCTCTACAACAACATTGAAGTGCTATACTCACAATATGCTTGGCCATTTATATTAGCATAAAGATATGACATCTGTTGTAAAAGAAATTGCTGAGCTATCTGCATATAAAAGGTTTGAAGTTTAAAAATATGTAAGGCCTGTAGTGTGAGAAAATGCCACAGATGCAGATGCTTTTTCAAAGTCATGTAACAGGCAGATACCTGGTAAGTTGTGCTCTTCAGTACAAAACATCAAGTCATAAATCATCTTAATATTCTCACCAATAAATCTTGTACAACCTTTTTTTCTCGTTTATTATTAATGACAAGTAAGGCTTAATTTTTTTGCTAACAATGTTTTTTTTAAATATATAGATATCTGATTATATATCATTAAATTCTCATTCTTTTCTCCACGTCTAGAAATTACTTAGTTTGTATAAAGATGTCAGTGGCAATTAGTTTATAATATTTTCTTTTTATCAATTAAAACCTTATATGTCCCATGAAAAAAGTGTTTTAAATGTATTTGAGAATTATTGTGACAAAGTTTTAATATGTAAGATTGAGTTAACCATTTTATAAAATTCTGTCTTTCCATTTTAGTCAACTAATACAAAACTAGGAAGAGGAATGTTCTTTTTCACAAAGTGTTGCAGTGGGTTGAGACCAGTTTGTTGATATTCAACCTCCAATAGTTCTGTGAAAAAAATTATATTTTTAATCAGACATGTAATGGCACACCTTGAGGTAGTTGAGACTTGAATCTGGACCTCCTAGCCCAAAGGAAGGGACACTAGTGCTATACTGCAAGATTCTCTTCAGCACTCATGTATGTGAATGCTTTGCAGTATGACAATTAACTTTAACTGAAGGAAATGAGAAAAGAAATTGAGATTACACTGTGGATTACAAATTAAGAAATGCACACGAAGAAGCAGCTAGGAAGAAAAAGCATATGCGTGAAAAAGGGAGAAATAAAGAAACGGGGATGCAAAACTTGGAGAAAAGTATTTGGGCAAGAATTTTAACCCGGTGTGAACTCAAAGAAACAGTAAAATACTTTTGTTTTATTTTCTTCTAAAGTATCACTATGTTATAGTATTTAAATTAACTATTTCAAGTCAATACAAAAGATTTCATGTCTTTGCAATACTTTTATAGTAATTGGTAACAAAACGTGAATTCTGACTGGCTGTTTTGTGATCACAGCATGGACTCTCCCTTCCTGTCTCATACTAAGCAAATCTACACAGACCACTTTGTGACCAGAATCCAATTTAACATCATGGTGACTCCACAATACAAATATTATTGAAAATTATTTTCCCAGTGTCTGATTTGCCTATTGCTATTATCTCTGTATAACCGTTGTTTAATGGAAAGTGTGTGCCTCTTGAGTGTTCCAGTGTGGTGGTGGAGGATGAATGGCATGTTCTATTTCAGGTTTTCTCCTTGAATGAATTCTAAAAGATTACGAACATAACAAATCTCAGTGGATACTTTGGCAGGGGGGTGGGGGAGTGTGAGTTTGTGGAGCAGGGACATGTTGGCTGGTGTGGCTGATGGTTGTGCTGTGCTGTAGAAATAAGGAAAAGCTGTGATGAAAACAGACTGATTGTACTGGCACCAATGTTAGAAAACAGATGTGCCCTAATAGGATCCCCATAGTTTACATCACAGTGGCATGTCTACCTTACTGCTTGACTGATGGAATGGAGGGTATGTAAAGCCCAATGGAAGGACATTATTGTTTTTAAAAAAGTTAACTACTTTGACCGCAGCTATAGATGCTTATTTTATATTTGTAATTCTTACGCTGTTTTTCTTTCACTTTAAAATATTTTTCCCTTTTGAATAGTCTTCTAATGCTCCAGCAGAGGGGAAACACTGGTCATGGCTGCAGACTTCTCTATTGTATTTGTCAATATTTTTTCTTGATAGACCAGCAGGAGGTGTAATTCAAACAGTGCAAGCTGACACACATCAGTTTTTCCTCACCATGATGGAACAGCTCCCTCCACTTGGTGCTAGAAACAGTAGCCTGGCCAAGACTTGACAGAACTCACCCAAGCAAGGCAAAGAAATTGGACAGGCAGGCAATCTTGTAATTTAGAATTTGAAAACTCTTGGTAGTTAAGTACTCAACCACTTGAGCCTCCAACCTGTATGCCTCAAAATAAAATTCTCTCGATGTATAGTTGGTAATTCAATCATGCACAATTTGCAGTAAATTTCGCAGTATAGTGCCAAAGTGAATATAATTTTAGCAATACCCTTTTGAGAACTGCTACAGTTTTTCTTTTTAAAAAGGAAGACACGAAGTTCCAGGAAGGTATGTATTGAAATATAATTCTACAACACAGTAGGAGGTCACTCAGTCCATCGAATCATTCATTTGAAGGATAATCTAGGATATCCCTGCTTTCTCTCCAGTTGGATCGCAACCATTTTTTTTATCCTTAAAATACTTATCTCCCTCTCTTTTGCAACGTAGTGACAAACTTGCACTATATAAAGTAATGTATTGAAAAGCCTGATCATTTATGAATGAAACAAAATTTTCTTCCAAAGATTTCTAAAACATTTTCATGGATATCATTGAATCACACAGCTAAAGTTACCTATTTCACTTTGTTTTATTAACAACATTACGCTAAAATAATGTAAACTAATTGTTAAAATCAAGAAACATTAAGGCTATTATGTCATATTTGTGCATATAAAGATTATATGGTTCGCAGGAGGACGTAATAAGGAAAATAGTTTGCAAGAGTGAAAACCTGTCAACGAATTGACAATTAATGTAAGAGGTAGTCTGTGTGTTACCATATAACTTTCTACCTTATTGTAAACAGTGTCTTTTTTAAAAAATACTTTGGATAGATTCTGCAATAAAACTGGATTGATGTCTTGGAATAAGTACAATTGATGCCAATCTTAAAAAAAAATGTTGCGATTGTCTCCAAATTTTACTATAAAAAATCATAGCCTTTCTACTGAATTTCGTGGAATTACAATTACAATAATTAGGCGGAACATAAAGAATGAGGGACTGGATTAAATTGAAAAGTATTGACCAGGTTTAGGTTTACATTGCCTCAGATTAATGATTTTAATGTTCAATTATATTCTGATTATTGTCAAACATGTATTTGTGTGTATTATATCTTAAAAATGTGAGCACCAGAAAAAAGTGCTGTCATGTTTTCTATTTTCATATCAGGTGCTAATAATTGAAATCTCCTGAGCAATAAGTCATTAGCTCAACCTCACAAATAACTTTATTCCTGTGGCCAGACTCGTCTAGCTCTGATAGTTACTCTGATAGTTCCTTTATTCATAAACGTGGTTCATTAGAAACTATCAGTGCATTAATGAAAATGGAAAATAGTTACTTTAAACTCTATTGCATTGGAAATACAAGTACAAGAATGGATAAAACAGTGGTTCTCAATGTAGTCACTAAAATGTATAAGAACTGTCAATAAGGTAAGAATGTTAGCAAGAGTTGTACTGATGAAAAGCTTCAAGCCATTTGATTCATATTTTTAAATTGTTAACTCACCCATTTTGTTGCCCAACAGTATTTTAGCTCCCCCAATTTTTTGCTTACTGTGAGAGTTTTTGTAAAAATTGTAAATAAAAACATTATTTCTATTTCAAATTTATTTTCCACTTAAGTTACATCCATGTCTCTAATTTTATTTTTCTGACATTCGAGCAGTAATTTTGGATGACTTTATCAGTGCTGTTTCATGTTTTACATATCTCAGTCAAGGCTGAATTAACCCCAGCTTCTGTTTAAGCTTTAAAGATTAATATAGTGGCAAATTGTCTTTTTTAATAAAAATCACTTAGCTACCAGTGATGATTGTACTTTTGTGTTGTACATTAGCTTTTGGTGCAATAGTAATAGCAATCATCAGAAATTGTAACTTACAATGTGAAAATCTCACACCCCTTCAAAAAAAACTCTTTAGTGTTGTATCCTTATTGGAAGTAATAAGAAAGAGAGGTGGAGGTAGGAAGAAGAATGAGCTGTAATACAGCAGACTTCCAATCACCCTGCCATTTGCTATTTCCAATTTAATCGTCTCTGTCTGCTTCAGATGTTTCATACTGGATACCATTGCAATCGAGTCCAGAATGATAGGGATCATCAGTCTCATCTATTAAATTGCAAGCTTCCTTTTCAACTAGTTTTACGACATAGTACATTGGTAAGAAACAATTCTTCACCCCTATCAGCTGTGAAAGTATTGGGCCTCTTCTCTATTTCTTATTGCAGCTGTAGCACAGCAGTGGATACAATCCCAGAAAAAAAGGTGCCGGAGTCATTTAAAATAGCAGGAAATCCGCAAAACTGTGAATTTTTCCACTTTTTTTTACCTCTCATCAGTTTAATCAAAAATTGAATAACTTTGTGTGCTCCATATAGTCCTGTAAACTGAAGTTAGAAATTAAAAATTGCATGTTATTTGCAGGGTGAGGAAGTAAAATTCAGAGAAATAAATCATTTGCAATGAAATACAGTTGCCTGAATTTATTAGCTGAATATCCTAAAATGTTTTCCTGGAATTTTTTTTGACAGTAGTCCTGATTGTTCACCATATTTTGGCATTTGTTTGATTGAAACCCCTGACAGCATGAACAGAATTTGTCAAAAGTGTGGCAGCTGATCAAAAAGATTCTCAATGAAATTCCAAGCATGTTAAATGGTTTGAACATTTTCAAGGCATATATAGCATGGATTATAATGCAATACATTTCCATGTAATAATTTGCATTAAAAATGTAGATTATTTTTGGCAGATCATGTGATATCATAAAATTTTGATCAATTACTCATCTTTAACATTTTTATGCAAATAAATTGTTGATCCTGTTCAGTTAAACTAATCCTATTGAATGTGCATTTTGGCTATTTTCCTACAAGTCAATCATATAATTTATCATTTATAATTTATATAATTTGAGGAAAAAGGTTTAAAAGATTTAAAGGGTGAGAAATTAAAATAGAGAATACCTGTGCTGTATATAATGAGTATATATTAATTGTTGCTATTAAAATCAGTTTGTTACATATAATTTGTTACACTGCACAGCTTTTATTCAGTCATTGACAAACAGCACAGCAAATAATTGTTAACTTACTTCAATCTGATGCTGTATCATTATAATACAAAGTATACACAGAATACTAGAAGCTGAAAATAATGCACTTTGCTCTTTAATGGAAGGCTTGATCTGGACGGATGTGAATCAGATATACAGGCAGTCTCTGGGTTATGAGTGGGTTGTGTTCTTGAGTGCATTCATAACTCGATTTGTACAAAATCTGAAAATCACACAGTACAATATAAAATAGCCGTTTGTAAGTATAGGCAAATATTTGCCTGGCAGATCTTTAATATTAATATTAATGCACTTCTGTATGGGATATCATTTGTAAGTATTCGCTTTTGTAATTCGGACATTCATAAAGTGGAGCCCGCCTGTAAATATTCTTGGTGGCAATATGTTAAAATGCATATTTAACGCTGGTCTATAGTTTGCAACTTAGCTATCATTTATCCTACATTATCTGAAGATTGTACCTTATTTTAACATTTGTTTAAAAGCCTTTCAGTTTCCATGCAGAGAGCAAAATATGTTATCAGAATTCAAGTTTGTCTGCGTATGGTGGTTGAAATTATCTAAAATTTGGTACTTATGTTAGAATATGAATAATGATTAACAATTTCACTGACAAATGTTAAATTCAATAGATTATTGCCACTTAATGTTTAAGGTATGCTTTCTTCCAGTTAACATCTGTATGTCTTTTAACAATCTGTTTGAATGAGAACAAAAGTTTTGCATTGTAGCCTATTAAACACAAGCTGTATGTGGTGTCACTCCGATGTAGATAATGGGCCTTTCTTTTATATTTTTTTCCTGGCTTGTAAAGAACATTTCTGTAGGGCATTGCATTTGTCATCCAATTCTGAACTACATGAGAAAGGCAATACTAGGAAGAGGCTAAGTAAAGATGTCTAAAGTCAATGAAGAATGGTATTTTGAACGGTAAATTCTGCAGGCAAAATAAGCAAAGGATATCTTTTGACATTGTAAAAGTATCTCAGCAGAGATAGATGGTATCATAGGTATTAACAGGAAAGTCATAGGATAGAAGTGAATGTGTTTCTATGGAAGCTGTAAATCTGAAGATCAGGGCCACAGGGTGACACTTTATCATCTGAATCATTTGAACTCAGGCCTTAGTTATAAGGGACTGACACTTCTTAAATGGATGAAGTACTGGGTCACTGCAAAGAAAAAAAAGGTACATATCTGAGGTACACCTGAGTAGTATGTCAGTCTCGAGATTAGCAATCACATGAGCCATGTCTTTTAAAAGCATGATTTATAACAAACGGTTTGACTTACTAAACTTCATGGTAGGTGTAACAGGAAATTATTGTTTTTTGTCTTATTCATTGATAGCTTGCAGCAAATAATGGATTACTTAAAGATTTAACAATCAGAATTTTTTTGTGTGGCAAAGTGATCTACTTAACTCTTCATCCACAGTAACCAAGATTCATTGAATTATGTATTTTGTCAAGGGAACATTTGACTTTTAAAAAAAAATTAGAAAGCTTTAATAAACAGACAAATAATGCAATTTACTTTGGTTTCTTATGAAGATCCTTTTGTACTTGATATTCATCACATCTGTCTTTTAATTTCTGCTCATTTGATTTTGTGTAATCTGGTTAGCAATAATAAGTATTTTAAGTCTGAAAGGTAAAAATGCACCAAACTAGAGAAGATTGCTGTCATGCATAATGTTTCTGAAAATAGAAAAATAGCTTGATTAAGAATAGTTTTTAACAAGTTAAAATGAAATGTAAAATTTTGACCAGTAAATATTTCTATGTTGTGTTTTTTCCCCTTTTTTCTTGACTTTTACACCATTTTAGCAAAAACCTGTTTGCAGACATGTAGGATAGTACTTAATACATGCTTTGTTCTTTGCTGTTCCAAAACAATGTTGTGAAGTATACCTAAAGATCATATTATAGAGCAATCAAATTAAAAACTAGTTGGGTTATTATACCAATGGTGACATCTAGAAATGAACATTTGGTTCATCCACATACCAACATAGAAACTGCCCCATTTGTTAACCACCAGAAGTTCGTTCTGTGTTCGGGTAAGCAGATTGTATGTACATAAAGTTATATGGGCAAGCACAATGATCCTTGAAATCAAACTGCAACTCGCATGAGAAGGGACAGGTTTGCTACAAATGATGGTAGATACGTGGTTGTATTGAGGACTCCCTAAACTTTTGTAGATGTAGAGATGCCATTGATTCTTGGTAATGTGCGTTAGTATAAAAGGAAGGGCAGTACTGATTGATATTCTTTGGGGACTGTTCACATTACTTAGCTATCCAATTGTAGCCCAGAGATTTCTAGCAATGATTTTTCGTCCATTTGTACTCTTGAGGAGTGATTTAAAGATCAATCCTTGGCTCCCTTGACTTCCTAATTAGAGTGGTCTTAGTGAATCAGTTGCAGACATGCATCAGATTCTTTTAAAAAAAAGAATGATGTGTTAGTAAAACACTTTTCATGATCATCACAGATCTTCGTGCACTGCCTAGCCAGTGAAAGAAACTCAGCACTGAAAATGTGTTGCTGGAAAAGCGCTGCAGGTTAGGCAGCATCCAAGGAACAAGAGATTCGACGTTTCGGGTATAAGCCCTTCTTCAGCTTATGCCCGAAGCGTCGAATCTCCTGTTCCTTGGATGTTGCCTGATCTGCTGCGCTTTTCCAGCAACACATTTTCAGCTCTGGTCTCCAGCATCTGCAGACCTCACTTTCTCCTCAAAGAAACTCAGCAGCCAAGTTGCGTGCAGCAAATTCCCACAAACAGCAATGGAAATTAAAAAGAAGAGCACTACCACAAATCTGGGCTGCAGCTGTTGCTCAACACTTAACACACAAAATAGACATATTTCAAAAGATATTATCAAAGGTGGAAATTCAGTTTTAATTAGCAAATCAACATGTTGATGATAGAATAAAGTTGCACAAAGTATTGATAGATTAGGTGAATGGGCAAAACTGTAGCAGATGGAGTAACAATGTGAACACGTGAGGTTATCCATTTCGGACTAAAAAAGGATAATTCAGGGTACATTCTAAATGGTTTAAAGTTAAATACAGTGGATGTTCAAAGAGACTTGGACTTTCAGCCATAGCTCTTTAAAATACTACAAACAAGTGCAGAAAATAAGAAAGCTACTGGAATACTGGCCTTTTTACCCAGTGAACTCAAGTATAAGAAGACTGAAGTTACTCTGCAGGTATACAAAACCTTGGTTGGACTCCGTGTGCACTATGAGCAGATTTGGGCAACACAGCTTAGGAAGGATATATTGGACTCAGAGGTAGTACATCATAAAATGACACCTAGACTTCAGAGTTGTTATGAGAAAAAATTACTCAAATTAGACCTGTTTTTTCCAGAATTTAGATGATTTAAGGGGTGAGCTGATTGAAGTCTTCAAGATATTAACAGGAAATGACAGGACAGACAAAGGTAAACTGTTTCCACTGATTGGGGATTCTAGGACTCGGGAGCTAAAACCTCGGGCCAGATCATTCAGGAGGGTTGTTAGGAAGCACATCTACATACAAAGGGCAGTGGAGATTTGGAACGCTCTTCCACAAAAGACAGCAAATGCTATATCAGTTGTTAATTTTAAATCTGGGATAGATAAGTTTTTATTAATCAGAAATATTAAACAATATGGATCAAAAACATGCACATGCATAGTTAGGTCACAGATCAGCCATGATCATGTTGAATGGTAGAATAAGATTGAGGGACTGAATGGCCTACTCCTGTTCTTATGTTTTTATTATTCTGATCGTGTGAATTTTTGGTACAACTTTACTTTTTGTCTAATATAATATTTTAAAGAGTTAAAGGGAATATTAATATACACATTCTCAACTACAGTATTATTTAAACTTTAGTAGTTTACTGTTCGCAAAATACGTTTTCCTTATTCTCAGCACTGTCTGTAATTGCAAAAGTAGAAAGCAGTTTCAAATTAAATATTTACACGAAAATGAACTATTGGTAGATGAAATTGTCACAAAACTGAATAGTGAATTTCTAAATGAATATCTGGAACATTTAACCTGATCATTTGAACATATTTTGAATTGAACCAGCCTAATCTTACTGTAATTACCTGTTTAGGGTCTTATTATCCATAGCAATAAAATAAATGCTGGGAAGTAACAGAGGGTAGAGTCACTTTAGAAATTATGGAAGCTATTATGGGGGTCTCCTTGAAATTATAAAGAAATAACTTTCCAACATGGAATGCCAAATTTCATTGCTGTTATGGGGCCATTTTCAATTTTGTCTTAATTTGCTGAAAACCCAGATATACTGCATCCACTTCATTTCCTTGACCTAAGTTTCCTTTTATTCTTTAAAGAATGTTTAATACAATCACATTTTTAGAAGGCTAATTATATTGCAGTTGCTGGATAGTTTGCACATTTATGTATATTGTGTTTGTCTTTTCTTAATTTCTCTCATTCTCTCATCAATTTCATACGTCTGGCTTCTCATCTTGTGTTGTCTCATTTTATCCCAAAGTTGCTGTAAGTTGCATGTCTCAGAATCACTATAACATGAATGCCTTTTGTGGTAAAGCATACATTCTATTGATAATTAACCCTGCACAGTCTATGATAATGTAAAAGTGAGAGAACCTTTGGGTTTCCAGTTCATCACCATTACTTCATTATCTTTACCATGACTATTATAGTTATTCACCTGTAAGAAAACTGAAATACACAAATCACAATTTAATTTGAACAATCTCCCCTTTATTTGTTCATGGAACAAGGGTGCCAATTGCTGGGCAATTTTTTCCACATCGCAGTTGTCCCTCTTGTGAAGTGCTTTCTTGAACTGCTGTCATCTTTAGAATCTAGGAGTGCCCACGGTGTTGTTAGAAAGGGATTTCTGGAATTTTGATCCATTGGCAGTGAAGGAACAATGATTCAGTAAAGAGCCAGGCTGGGGCTCGTGGCTTGGAGAGGAACTTTCAGGTGATGCTGTTTCCATGCATTTGTTGTCCTTATTCTTCTGGGTGATAGCTTTGGAAGGTGCTGTGATACGGATCTTGATGAATTAACCAACAGTATGACATTGCATCTTGTAGATGGTACACACTAAAACCACTGTGTTTTCGTGGTGAAGTAAGTGAATGTTGAAGGTGATGGATGGCGTGTCAGTCAAGTAGGCTGCTTTGGTCTGGATAGTGTCCAGCTTTTTGAGCATTGTTGGAGCTGCACCCATCCAGGCAGGTGGAGAATATTCCATCTCACTCCTGGCTTGAGCCATCAGTGTGCCTTATAAATTAGAGTAGGCACTGGGGAGTCAAGATGTGAGTTACTCATCTCTGACCTGTTCATGTAGGTACAGTATGTATATGACTAGTCCGTCTCTGTTTCTAGTCAGTTGTAACCCCCAGCATCTTGATAGTATGGAATTGAGGAATTAGTTAATTAGAGATGGATGTTCCACTTATCAGCCCAAGCGTTCAAATTGTTAAAGTCTCACTCCATATAGACATAGGTGATCTGAAGTAACTTAAATGATGGTGAACATTGTGCAATCATGTATGGTCATCCTCATTTGTGGCCATATAATAAAGGTCAGGTCACTGAAGCAGCTGGAGATGGTTGTGTCTTGAATGATATCCTGAGGAACTCTGGAAGTGATGTCCAAGCTGAGATGATTTACTTCCAATGATCACAATCATCTTCTTTTGTGCTAGGCAACGTCTCGATTGTATGCCAGTATACATCTTATGCTTTTGTCTTGCTGGTGGGACAGGCCATATCCAGAGTGATAGTGGTGTCGCAGACATTGTCTGTAAGGTATGATTGTACAGAACATTGTCTGTAAGGATTCCCCAGATATTGGTAAAGAGAATTTTGCAGAGTTGACAGTGCCGTATTTGCCCTTGTTGTTTCTCATATATTCATAGGTGTCAGGTGGCTGTACAGCTTAATTCATTTCTTTAGACTTCGTAGGGGTTTGTGACAACTAAAACATTATTTGATTTCAAGAATATGTCAAATATCACACTAGGGGCTAATGGAATCAAAGGACGTGGAGAAAAAAGAGGAACAGGCTACAGGGTTGAATGATCAGCCATCATCAGAATGAGATGGATACTTGAAGGGCTGTATCAAGTACCCTGCTCCTATTTTCTATGTTTCCATGTTAAATAGCTTGCTCGACTATTTCAGGGAGCAGTTGAGACTCAGCTGTGGCTCTGGAGATCTGACCAGGTAAGGATGGCAGATTTTGTAAAGTGAGCCAGATGGGTTTTTACCACAACTGACAATTAGCCTGGCCTTTCTCGTAATTTCAGATTTTTTCGAATTCCCAATTCACCATCAGCTGTAGTGGTTTTCAAATCCACGCCCCACGACATTAGTTTGGAGATTTGAATTCCTCGCCATTTAACTCACCAGGTCTAAATAAAAATATATCATGGTGAGGTTTTAGTTCTGATCCAGAAGGAGTGATCAGTTTCTTAACAACTAAATCTAAAAGTTATCAATCTTTTTGCAAATAAACAACCTCTTCATTCATTCGTCTGGATGATGATGAAATTTTGTTACATCCTGTGTACTTCCTTCACACAATTGATTTTCTTGCAGTAGTACTGAGGTTGATTTTAACAAGAGGAATTTGGAGCTACAGCACTGTAGGACAATACCCACTAGCAATAGCACTGTTTGATTGAGTCTCGTTTATCCAATTCAGGTTAATCTGCTGCCCTAATGTGGAATTAACATTGGGGCTGACAGACAGCAGGAGAATGTGGTCAGGAGGATGCTAAGTTAGACCTTCACCTGCTTGTAGCATTCACCTTGGCTAATTTCAAAGTTATTGAAGAAACTGTGTCATCAGCTGAGAACACTTTGGTCTTAAATATACTCAGAGGTGTTTAACTCTTTCTGTGCACAATTCCCATTGGATAGAGTATTAAAATCCAGAGAACAGGGGCATTTAGCACACTTGGATGAAGATGATCTTCCACCTGTTTAACTGTATGTATGCTGCATTAGTATTAAATACATGATTTTCACTTTAGATTTGATACATAATACATTTAGTTTTGAAAATTAAAAAATGAAAGTTATGTTTCTATTTGTTGTTGGAGGATAGCATAAATTTAATTTCATTTTCCCACAGCACTAACAAGTTTAAATTTCTTCCAATTCTCCAGATTAGAAAGCAACAGCAATTTTATTTTGAGACTTAAAAATGAAACCACCTAAGTTAAGTAAAATACGGAGTTCAGGGAGTGAGCCTAAGACAGTAATTTAATCTTGGGGTTCGGTTAATATTCATAAATCACTGATGTCATCTGAGCACCTTGATTAGGTTATAGTCTTGTTTCTCTTCAATCTTGGGTATTCATTTTATAATATGTCATTGCTTATGCATGTCAAGACGCTAAGTTGCAATACAAAGTGGAACACTTCCCTTCCCCTGTTTTGCACCTAGTTACGGTCATCAAAAGCTTCTAAGCTAGACTCTTGTATCTTATTTTAAACAAGAAGCTACCCGTTTAACTATCTTATGATACACGTCTTAGTTCGTAAGTGAAAAACATTTTCTTCAATGCATCTTAGTTGTGCTAACTGTACAATATGACTGTGTAATGTGGACCTAAGATTCACTTTACAGCTTCATGGTGACTACTCGATGGGTGGAGTTGAAATTCCCCCATTGCTTCAAATTAATGATTGTTTTCGGTCAAAGAGTAGTTTAATTTGCTGGATTTCTGTCCCCTGCAATAAGTATGAGACAGTCAAATCTCACTTTTTAACCAGCTTCGGAGACTAGTTCATGTATTATGTAAATAAAGTTGTTTTGTACTCTAAAGACATTGATATCAATGCAGTCTTTGTCACGATTTGAAGGTGCCAGTGTTGGACTGGGATCTCCAAAGTTAAAAATCACACAGCACCTGGTGATAGTCCAACAGGTTTATTTGGAAGCACTAGCTTTTGGAGCACTGCTCCTGCTTCAGGTGGTTGTGAAGTATAAGATTGTTAGACACAGAATTTATAGCAAAAGTTTACAGTGTAATGCAAGTGAAATTATTTGTTTGTTAAATCTCTCATCTTTTAGAATGACTACGTTGGTTTCATTTCTTTCATATCTAAATCCCAGAACTTTTATTTAAAGTTACATTCTCAAGTGAACTTTAACAATAGGTGCCATGTTGGCTCAGATAATGCATTAAAGGTGTGTGGTGCCCTGTGTGAGGCTGTCTGCACTCCAATGTTCTGATTGATTCTGTTTCTAAAAAGGGGATATACAGAATCTTAGATGGATTCATGAAGTTTTTCAACTAAATAAAATGTAATTCTGTAAGTACAAAATCATCCCACGTGTGTGTGTGTGTCGATGTGGGGGGGGGGGGGGTGGAGGTGGTGAGCAGAATGAGTCTCTGTGAGACAGTGTGCGTATGTCTGAGTGTAAAGGGATATTGGTCTGGTCTGTGAGAGGATGCGTGTGTGTATGTGTGAGTATATGAGAGAGCTTGTGTATGAGAGAATGTATGTGTCTGTAGGACTGTCTGTCTGTGTGTGCATTAGTGCGTGTAGTGGGGTCACTTGTAGTGTGACATGAACCCAAGGTCCCAATTGAGGCCATCCCCACGGGTACCGAACTTGGCTATCAGCGTCTGCTCGGCCAATTTGCTTTGTTGTCTGTCCCAAAGTCCACCTTGGAGGATGGTCACCTGAAGATCCGAGGTCGAATGTCCTGGACCGCTGAGGTTCTCCAGCTGTGAGGGAACACATCTTCCTTGGTGATTGTTGTGTGGTGTCCATTCATCCATTGCCATAGCCTCTGCTTGGTCTCGCTGGTGTACTCATGTGACTCGGCCAATGTTGTCTCTCTCAAGAATGCCCCGAGGCATGGTACATTGGCGAGATTAAGCAGAGGCTACAGCAATGGATGAATGGACGCTGCACAACAATCACCAGGCAGGAGTATTCCCTTCCAGTCGGAGAACACTTCAGCGATCTGGGACATTTGACCTCGGACCTTCGGGTGACCATGCTTGGGAACATGGGAATGGCCTCAACCAGGACCTCGGAATCATGTCACACGACAGGTGGCCTCAGTGCACCGCAACATACACAAACACACACTCACGCAGACCCTCTCTCATACACAAGCTGTCTCTCATACACACACACACACACACACACACACACACACACACACACACACACACACACACACACACCTTCACATAGACATCTACTCTATTATACTCACACACATACACACCCTCTCTCACAGACACTCATACTCCCTGCCCCCACACATACCCACACAAACACACACATATAAGTTTGTGGGATGAATTTGTTCTTGGAGAATTACATTTTATTTTGTTCAAAAACTGCATGAATCCATGTAAGATTCTGCAAATCCCTTTTTTAGAAATAGATTCAGTCTGAACATTAGGGCACAATCAGCCTCGCACAGGGCACCTCACACCTTCAGTGCATTGTCTGAGCTGACGTGGCACCTATTGTTAAAGTTCACTTGAGAATGTAACTTTTTAAAAAAATAGTTCTGGAATTTACATATGAAAGAACTGAATCCAACATGGTCATTCTAAAAGTTGAGAGACTTATCAAACAATCCAGGTCTTTTTCAACATTTCATTTCAGTTGCATCACACTGCAACAGTTTGCTACAAATTCTGTGTCTTATGATCTTATTCTCCACAATCACCTGATGAAGGAGCAGCGCTCCGAAAACTAGTACTTCCAAATAAACCTGTTGGACTATAACCAGGTGTTGTGTGATTTTGAACTTTGTCTTATTCATGGTTTTGAGTTTGCTCCAGACCCTTTCAATGCTGCCTTTCACCACAGAATTCTCTTTTATAATTTAATTCTATATTGGACAATGTATTCTTAATTGCAAGATATTTATACTGCTATTTTTGTTAACTAGCATATATGTTTCTAATTATGCAAAATTTTAAATATTGTGCAGAAGTGGCCAGTTTTTAGGTTTGATACCATTTTCTGTTTGCCTGTATTGATTGTTCAGAGGCAGGCAAAAGTAATTGGTGTTGACCGAGTTGTTTCCTCTCTGAAGTGCAGTACCTGAGAAGAAGAAAATATTGAATAAACAAAACTATTAACAAGACCAGACATTCCCCTAAGACTCCATTAAGACTGCCCCTCAGTCATGGTGCCTCAAGCATCATGATTTATAACAGACCCCATCCACCAACAGCCATGTAACCTCTGATGGAATTCAGGAACAACAAAAGATTTATTTCTTTAAATGACCAATTTAGGAAGAAAGCGATCTGTAAAATTTCTCTCCCACACCCTTAGTGTATCAGAGTTAATTCAAGATCAAAGTTAGTCAAGGTGGAAAACTATTAAGAATGAAGGGAAACAACCAACATTTTCTTCTCTTCCCTTTAGTTTACCGCTGAAATGAAGCTGCTTTTCTTGCCCTGTGCTGTGCACCCAAGAATTATTTATTTTTTTATTCAGTGTGCCTTTGTTCAGGATTAACGTCAGACTCACATCAATATTAGTCTGTGGGGATGGTAAGGAGAGAAAAATGTCTGAGGTCGGTACTACTTCAAGGTACACACCTGACAAGTGTAAAGTCTCCTTAGTTCAGATGTTATTGTCTGGAGTGCAGCCCAGGATTTTGGCTCTCATGGAAAGAAACTCACAAAGGGCTGTGGTGAAGGACATGGCCCTTACAATCAGTACAGTTTTGTGAAATACCTGATTAGTGTCTTACATAACTGGAATTCATCATAATTTGCAACAATGCTATGTCACTTAGTTGTCACTTTCCCTTTATTGTATTAACCAGCATCTATAACTTTACAGAAACATATTGAAGGTATAATTATAACCTTTATTCACTTTTCTTCTTCTGTGCATGTTCTTTTGCACACAATTCATAATAACAGCCTATATTTATACAGTGCTTTTAACACCTGCTATGACCTGTGGAGGAGGGGTCATAACTTCCCCTTTTTTAAAAAATCATGTCTGGCAGTTGCAACAAATATCTTTTTGCCTTTCATTTTTCTAACTATCACACCTGAGGCAAACCCAGTCAACCAGATCGACAATGAAGCAGATCCAACTCTGAGTTCTATTATATTATCGAAGAAAAGTGACAATAAAGCACACACATTCAAAATAAGACATGGATAATGAGCTGAGTGAGTGAGTGGAGTGAGCAGGCATGTCTAGTACATACAGCAAAATAAAAGCCGTCACTGTTACTCTTTTTTTCAAAGAGTCTTTGAGTTGGATGAGGAAAAGCTGAATCCCAATGCTTTTTGCTGATTTGATTCCTTATGAATGACAAAGATCATAGAGCCCTCCGTAAATTCTTATCTATTGTTCTAAGTTGCTTTCGCCTGCTGGTGTCCAAACTTGACATTACAAAAGATTGAGGTGGGAAAGAAGAGATGTCTGTATCTTGGCTGTACTCCATCCATATTGCTTTCTTTCTCTTTGTTGCTCCAGACAAGCTAATGAGATGTGGTTTGTTTGTATATTGTCAGTCTAACTCCATTGTCTTTTCTAAAAAAAAACTTGAGGCAGAGTCTAGAAACAATGCAGTCCATCTTTGACCAGGGACAGTGTGAAGTAGACAAGAGGCCTGCTGAAGGTGAGGGTGGAGAATGTGGTGCTGCAAAAGCACAGCAAGTCAGGCAGCATCCAAGGAGCAGGGAAATCGATGTTTTGGGCAAAACTGCTGTAATTTTCCAGCACCACACTCTCGACTCTAATCTCCAGCACCTGCAGTACTCACTTCCACCCTGCTGCAGGTGAGATCATACTGCTTGGATCAGTTTGGTAATGGCCTTGCAGTACGGTTCAGAGTGAGTGAATGTGTGTGTGTGTGTGTGTGTGTAGTCCTAGCATGTTCTGATGCACAGAACTGGCGTAGTAATGAGGGGATGTGATAGATGCTTATGAGCTTGGAGAACAGGAACAGTTTTCCAAGGAGAATGACCAGGACATTGAGCAAGAGGAACATCATCTTCTGCATAATGGAGTGATGTCATGCCAGGCACTACCAGCCAAATAGGACTTAAGTGATCAATCATTGTTGTAAAATTGTTGGTGTTTGACATGCAAGGTATTTCTTCTGTTCCTAGAGGCAAATGCAGCTTTGGTGTCTTCTTTATTTTTTGTTTTTGGTGTTTGTACATAAAAGTGAATGTTTTGAGACAACTGAAGTTTTCACTTTATGTAATGGTCTCTCGATGAACAGTGATAAAATGCTAGACTGCAAGCAGCATTGAGGAAAGAGGGCCAATGACTTGGTGAAGGCTGGAAGATTGGATGTGGCTAAAGATGGGTAAGTAGTGTGGGCTCATGCTTGACCAGCAAAAGTTGCAGGAATATGCAGTCATATGTGCAAGGAAGTGTCAGATGTGACACTGGTTGGTGGATGCCATGCCACTATGTTGACGCTGATGGACAATTGCCAATACTGGGTACACAGTACTGGATGCAATTCCAAAATGGTGAAAATGCCAGAGATCCCAGGAGATCTTGGCAGTGGTGAGTGTATCCAGCTGTGCTGAGTGGGTGCATCAACCAGCGGTAAATGAGAAGGGCACCATGTAGTTAGTGCAGCATGTCTGTGATTGTCTTGCAAGAAAACCCATGAGGCCAAATGAAGAAAAACCCTCTATGAAACTCAACAAAATGCGATTTGGCTGACTTATGGTAAGATTCAGCCCAAAGTTAATATTTCAAGTTTAATATGGCCTTTTGACATGGTATGAAAATGGTATTTTACAAGGATGAACCGTGTCAGCTGACATATTGCCCAGGAAGCAAATTTGGATAATCAGCAGTTTGATGGAAATAGGAGATCAGTCTGATGGACAAGGAGAGCTTATAGAGTGCATGTGGAAGGATAAGAGAGAAATTCCAGAAAGCTGCATGGTCAGGACTAAGGCAGAAAGGAGGAGGATTAATTTCACCAGAGTGGGCTGTTGGAAGGGAGAGATGATGTGGAGACAATGTTGGTGACAAAGAAGTTCATGAACATCTCACACTGAATAGTCGGTGGTGAGTGTGGGGAAGGATTTAAGTAAATGTTTGAAGATGTTTATTGTGGAACAGTGGGAGATACAAGTGTCTCACTTCTAGCATCTGCTCTTGCCTTCTTTAAGGAATGCTTTCTGACAGCTTGATTGTATTCCATATGTGTCTGCTGCAGTTCAGTCAAGAGTATTCTCAGTTCCAAGTTGGAGAGTTGTGGTTTCAAGTTGTCCAAAATCCAGAATGGGTATTACCATGTCATACCACATGCATTCAGTGTAACATTATCGATGGTGTCATCTTTTATCGGGTGACAGTAAAATGAATTACAATCGGCACTCTCAGATAAGCGTAAAATACCCCATAATACCAATCAAAGGAGAGCAGGGATATTCTGTCTGCTATCTGAGCCAATATTCAAGCTCAAATAAAGTCATTCAAAACAGATTATCCGGGCATTATCTCTACTCACGCCACCTCATCCACTCCATCCAAGAATTCCTGAAGACCATCAAAGACATGAAGATAGAAGAGGATGAAATAATGGTCTCCTTTGACGTAACAGCCCTGTTCACATCTATTAACATCAACCTGGCGAAGGAAACACTGACTACACTATTAGAAGAACCAAAGACACATACAGCAAATACCACGAACTTCATCAAGGACAGTATCGCCAAGCTAATGGATCTATGTCTTATCATCCACTTCACCTTCAACCAGAAAACCTACATCAAGCCAATGGAACACCCATGGGATCTCCAAAGTCGGATTCTTAGCAGAGGCAGTAATGCAGAGACTTGAACAAACAGCTCTGCCAACCATCCAACCCAAACTTTGGGTCCGCTATGTGCATGACACCTTTGTCATCACTAACTGAAACAAATTAGAGGAAATCTTCACGACCATCAATAATACCCTTACTGGCATAAATTCACTAAAGAGGAGAAAAACAACAAGAAATTGCCATTCCTAGATGTCGCAGTAGAGCGAACAGCTAATGGAGACCTTCAAACCACCGTCTACAGGAAAACAACACATATGGGCCAAATACTGAACTACAGAAGCAATCATCCCAACACCCACAAATGGAGCTGAATTAGAACATTATTTCAAAAGCCATCACACACTGCAGCACTAAGGAACTATGAAGAGCAGAGGAAAACCACATATACCGTGTAGTCAAAAAGACCGGGTACCCAACAAATACAGTTCGCTGATTTCTCAGCAACAAAACCAAGCAAGCAGACAAAACATGTCCAGAAACCCTAACCACTCTCCCCTACATCAAAGACATCTCAGAAATGACTGCCAGACTACTCAGACCTCTTGGCATTATGATAGCCCACGAACCTACCACACTAAAACAGAAGCAAATGAACTTGAAGGACCCTAAACAGACAAGCAAAATTAATGTTATCTACAAAATACCTTGCAAGAACTGTAACAAACACTACATTGGACAAAAAGGCAGAAAACTAACCACCAGGATCAACTAGCCACAAAAAGACATGATCCACTCTCACTAGTATCTTTACATACAGATGAAGAAGGACACCACTTCAACTGGGATAACACATCCATCCTCAGACAAGCCAAGCAGAAACATGCGTGAGGATTCCCAGAAGCATAGCATTCTAACCAGAAATCTATCAACAAACACATTGACTTAGATCCCATTTACCACCCCCTGAGAAAAAGAGCAGGAAATGATATCACCACAGGAAATGGTGTCACCAACCCAAGGAAACCTAAACACACAAATAAAAAGTGGGCCACACCACCAGTACTTCAACCAGAAGCTCACTGATTATGTTACCTAGTATGGTGACGAATGTCTGAAACTGAATCTTCTAGCTCAGTGAGCAAATCTACACCCAGAACCTCAACCTGAGCTACAAATCTTTTCAGACCTCACTATTATCTCTACTGTTTACTGGAATATGTTTTGTAAAAATTGGCTGTTTTGTTGTACACAGTGCATAAGTGATTACATTTTAAAGTATTTAATTATAAAGCACTATGTGATATTCCGACATTATGAAATTCAGGTTACAATTTTTATTTGCTTTGGTAGTGTAGCATTCACGACTTTTACCCATTTATTATTAGGGATTCAGAATATTGGCAGTGACCGTCTATATTCACAGTCCACCTCAATATCCCAGAACATGCTACCACTGTCTACGTTGAGCTGGAATGGATAAGGAACAGAACAGTCGGCATCGAAAACATGATGGCTTTTAACATTAGGGAGGCTGTTTGATAAAAATATTCCAATAAAGATGTGTCTATGATGGAAAATGTGCCGCACAATTTGTGGCAAATTGAAGGTCTGCCTACGAGAAGCAGAATTTTTCCTGAATGTGCGCTCTGGTAATTCTGGAGGAAGAGCTACATGTCAGCAAAAAAATTGAGTTCAGTTCCTTGCCAAAGGGGAACCATGATATCAAGACTCATTTAGCTGAAGGTCTCCCCTGTGAGCTCTGCCCACAGCTGGCTAGCATCTGGCACAACTCAGTTATTACTGTGTGAGGAAAGTGCAACCTCATCTAGCATTGCTGCATTGTTAGGTTGAAGTAGAGATGTGGGTACCAGTGGGTGGGGGATATGATCTTTGGAGAATTGAGGAGATAAAATAAGAATATGATATGAGAAAAGAAATGCCTAAAACTAAACATTAGAGTGAAAGTGAGTGTTTATCCACCCACAATGTTTGCTATCATTGTTACCTTGCTAACTGTTATCTTGTTCAAAATTATCTAAGTATACTTACTGATCCGTAAGTGCTCAAAGGATTAATATAGTTTAAAAATAACTCTTGGCTAGTGCAAGGACAGGAGGGGGTGATTGTTTAAACATTTAAAAGGACCAGTGATTTGTTCATGCAGGTTGCCAAGAAGAACGACACAAGCCACTGCAAGCAAGTAACAGCAGCTCTGCAAAGTCCTATTGGTGCCATACAAGTATCTGGCTGTGAAGAAGGCATTCACTTCATTCAGCTGTCGGAGAATTTTGTACCCAAAGACAGGTGTGTATGTTGTGATGGATCTTCAATCTTTTAATTATAATTAATCACAGAGAAAAATAAAGTCCCTCATGTAATAAACCTTTTGAGTCAAAGATCTTGTATCAAATAAGCAAGAATTTATACTGCATTATTTTTAAAACATGCTAATTGAAGCACTACAAATGGAGTACTTAAAATATTGTTTATCTGTTCTTAAATCCTTACCTCATTTACATTTCACTTACTAGAACTGAGGTTTAAGCCAATATAGGGTTCACTAAAGTAAATAAAAAATTATCAACACAAACATATTCAACATGAGAGTAGATCATAACTGAGCCTTGAGTTAAATGAATCTTACTTGATTTAAGAAAATTGCCATTATTATATGATCCAATGTATTTTTTGTTTACATTTTTAGTGTATTGTAAAATTTAATTAAATTGAGTTGTTGATCTGGATGTTATAAATAAGATAGTAAAAATCATGCATATTAACCTGAATCTCCTTAAATAAACTCAATTCAAACTCCAAAAATAATTGTAAATAAGAACTATTTGCCTAAGAGTGCATAAAACAAAACTTCACCTAATGAAGTAACTTTTAATGTTCTTCAGCTACATATTGCAATTGTTTTGAAGTGATACCATGATAAGTAAAGATGTTAAGAATTATTCTTTGAGTAGCTTCGCTGAAAGATTAAATTGAACAATGCCTTGAGTTATTTATGCATGAGTAGGAAAAAGCCTGTGGTAAGGAGGAGATGCCAATGAATGATGAATTGCAAAATGTTGTTGTATTCTTGTGCTGCATCACCATTCACAGTGTAACTGGGATCTCATGCGTAATGATTGTCAATGATGGCCAACCAAGCTTTCTTGCCTAGAAAGTAAACAATTATTACTATAGAAATACATGTCTTCAAGTTGTGATTTTTATGAGGAAATTTTTAAAATTATTTCTTACATACCTTTCTGTCTCCTCCTTAATCTTTCTTTTGCTTGCTCTATTTATCTTTCTGTACCTGTTTTGAGTTCAATTCACTAATTCTTCTTGCTTCTCAATCCCTCCTATGATTGCTTCTCAATTATTTAAGGAGATGCACAATCCTGTTGTTCATTAACATTCCACAATGCTTTTGTCCTCACATGACAGTTTGTAGGCAAAAAGTTTAAATCTAGTTGTTTACAAGACAAGTACAATTATACATCCTTGCAATTTAATAAATGTGATCCCTTTCAGTGGTGAGTGCATTTATTTGTATTCTGGTTCCATTAGCTTGAAGAAGCACTGAGAGTGAGAATTTTGCCTTACAGCTGAGCTGAAATGGAATGTAATACATGTTTCTACCTGAACAGATAAATAGTCTAATGTAATATTTTTGTCACCATGGAGTATTAAAGTTTTTTATCTTCAGCATGTTAGACTACACTTACCTAGACTTAAAAACAATGTTGCTGGATCCGTTTGTTATGGTTGATCCTACTTGATGGTATTCTGAACCTTATGGCTGCATAATCTGTATTATTTGCATTTTTTAACTGAGGAAAGCCAATATCCTCGACCCAATCATTGAAAAATCCCTTAGTAGTGTAATCTGTTCCACTAATATGCATCATTTGGTGCAGCAAGCATTTTTTTTTACATCATTTACTATTTAAGATGAAAAACAATGTCCCAGAATTTGTATAATCAGCAGATTGTATGTAATAATTAGACTAGGTTCCTAACTGCAATTTTGAGTCTGGAGTTTATGAACAATGTGTTCTTCAATTGACAGCTTTTATTGTAGAGCAATTGCTTAGAATTACAGGATTAGAGAAATATTCAGCAAAGATATTGAGAAAAAAAACATTGAGTTAACTTATTTTGACATGATTCATAGTATTAAAATGAATGAAAAAGTACTAATATATTAGAAAACTGAGCTTTCTTGTGCTTATAGCTACTGGTGAGTTCAGAAGATATATATCTGAAAGCAGCCATTTCATAAAGGCCATAGTTCTAAAATTGAAAATTTTGACCTGTTCAATTGTTTTCGTATTTAACATGGCTCCTAAAATAGTTACACAATTAAATATATGGTAGATTATTATTTTAAACCTTTGCATTTGATATTTTTATGTTATTACTGTTTCCAAAGTACAAACTAGATAAATATTTGAATCAGTTAAGTTCATGATTTGTTTCTTTTTAGGATGAAAAAAACATATTCCACTGGAGAGCTGGCTGAAATATTGACAAATAAGTGGTTGAAATCTATAATTACTGTTAAGTTAGTATTCACTAAGCATTGGCAATAGATAGAGACAGGATTAGGCAGCAAACTAGGGTCAAAGAAGTTAAAGTGAATAGGTTAGTAGCTCAAAATGAAGAAGGCTGTTTTAATATGCATTGTAATAAAGTGCAAGTTGAAGTTTTTAATAACTATGGTGTAAGTGTAAACTTTGTTTCAATTCTCAAAATGAAATTATTATGATTGATTTGGGTGTGATACTGTGATGTCCTGGTACTAAAGAGTAAGCATCATGGACACAGACACTTTCTGTCATGTGGAAGTCTCTAGATGGGGAGATGTGACCATAGTGTGGTAGTCTTTTCACAATTATGTGGTGCTTCTAACAGTCTGTTGTTGACAAAATAGCTGCAAATTAATCATAGGGCATTTATTTAGAGAATGGATTTTTTTTACTTCTCCTATCGTCTTATTTCAAAACACAGTATCTGGAACTGGAACTGTAATAACATTAGAGAAGGGATCCTGGTTGGTCTTAAGCATCGCAGAACTGTTTTATACCTGAAAAACTATCCCCATTTTGTTTTTTCCAACTAGCCATCGGAGATACAATAGTGAAAGGATGAAAGAATTAACACCAGTGGATATGGAAACATATATAACTAAATTTCTATGGAATAGCCTAGTTTACATTGGTGAAAGGTAAATTTTGGGGTAACTTTAAGAATGTTCTACTTTTTGCTTAGAGTAATTAATGTATTGAATTGACTTCCAGGTACAGGATTGAAGGCAAAATCTCTGGACTTTTGATACACTATTCAATCTGTGATGAATGAATGTTAGGACTTTGACATGGATGAACTCATTAGCCGAATGTTTTTTGTCTTTTGTATTCAACTTATGAATATTAAGGTGCAGGAGAAGACACCACACCATTCTTTCATAAGTGATATGTTTTGGAAAAGAAATAAGCTATTAGGCAACAGTATGAGCACTAGAAGGAGGTCAGCACGTGACAATTGTGTAAATGTGTTACATCCAGAAATAGGGAAAGGTAAACTTGATACACCACATCACAGTTAGAAACGTCAGCTTCACTCAGCTGACGTCAGCTACACTAGCACCTTATTTAATCTGAGCAAATAGCCGAGTAGAATCAGAGCTAAAGGGAAGTACGTGCTGTTGAGGTCTGTGAAATGTGGCTCAATTTTGCTGTCTTAGACCTGTAAAACAGTTTGACTTATTCAGCATTTGATGGACAGGACATATAGTCTAGGAATTGGGTACACAGACTCTCCTAATCAATATTGTTCAATACTACGTTGCAGTAGTTCTGTATCATGTGGGGTTTTTTTAACCATAACGGAATGCATGTTGCAGAATTTGTTAAATTATTTTGATTTCTGAAAAAAAGGAGTAATTTCGGATTAAACAATGAGTGGAGAAATTAATAAGTTGCTGACAGGGCTTGAGTTGAAAATAATCTTTGTTGGACCTAAACAGCAAGATCTTTTTGTAGTCCTACTTATTATCCTCAATTCAATCAAATGAGGACTGTAGTATATTAATGTTACTGTTATACATATAATGTAAGATATAACAGCTAATAACTTAATCAATGTGCATGTGTATGTTTCCTATGGAGGAATATTGACACTTTTTATCAGCATGTCTTATAAATTGTCTATGCAGCGCTGTGTTAGTTGAGCACGTCACCTCCACTGACGCCACCCCCACAACTCTGGGACTGCTGCTGACGTCACTTCCACTGCCAGTTACGTGACCACTGATGTCACTGCCAAACACATGACTGTTCCTACACACCTATAACAACCCCCAGGGACAATCTCCACTCACAACTCCAGTACAACACAATGCCCCAGCCCCCAACTCCCTGCCGGGTATTTACCATCCCCCCAGTCCTCCATCTCCCTGAGGACGAACAGTCAGTCCTCAGCAAAAGTTTCACCTTCATTCCAACATGCCCACGTATCAACTCTATCCAGTGTGTTTATCATAGCAGCATAGAAAGATATAGCATAGAAGGAGGCCATTCTACCCAGTTTACTGGTGGCAGTTCATGTCTAGCTTTTTAATTAATTTCTGTCCTTTGCTATTTCATTTTTTCCCTCTTTTTCTACTCAATTGCATCGTATATGCTCACTGCCATCTTCTTGAGCGTAATTGGGGATAGTCAGTAAATGCTACCCTTGTAGGTGATGTTCACATCTCAAGAACACATTCTTTTAAAAAGTTTGCGAGCAGGTGAATATCTGTCCCTACGACAAATCCTGGTTTGCTGCTTTCGGGAGATTGTGGCACTGGCAACCAAGACCTCCTGGGCAGATCCTTTACAAAGTCCTTTCAAAATTTTGCTGAATTACAAGTAGGCAGGAGGCAACAGAGGCATTAGTTCATATTTAAGCCATGTGGTAAATGTATAAGCATTGAAAATAAATAGTGAAATGTAATAGTTCAAACATTGTAATAAATTCTATTGCAGGTCTTAGAAGCAGCTGATATGTAAGTATTAACACTGCTATGGGATTTGCATCTTGAATGCCAAAATTAGAAACTCGCCTATGAGATCCATCTTTAATAATTTCCTTAAGTTCATGGGAACTTGTGCAGGCACAATCAAGATATCACTCTATGGCAGACTCAATGTTGTAGACATTTCTGACTGAAAGCAAACGAAGGTCAAGCTACAGTTGTATTCACACAAGTTGCCCTGGAGTCTTCAGCTGGCATAAAATTTTGTTCCAGCCATGTTACTAACATCATCATTATCTTTATTGTGGCTGAAAAATGCATATCTAGTGGTCACACGATGTAAACAATTTTGTTTGCTTACACATCAAGGTGTGATTAGCTGTGTAGTGTGTACACTGGAGAGCAAACACCAGGAACCATGTGGACTATTAGTGATGACAGCTTTATAAATTTCCATACTTTCGTTATGTTGAAGTCTCTTTCATATAAAGGCTGAAAAAAAGATCAGATGAAAGGAGAGAATCCATATCACACCTGTTTACTTGATTTAAAAATTGGGACGGTCATGCAGCAATTTTTTGGTCATAATGACTGGTGACTGGTTCTGTTTGGAACTGTGCAAATAGCCACATTGGAATTGGATGACTTTCAAATGTCCAGGCTTTCTACCTGAAACATGCATTGAATATGCAGATCAGGTTCCTAACACTAGTTTAGGATCCCATTCAAAAGTTAGTATCAACTGGAGAATATGCTGTGTGGGCTTTGTTTAGTGTTTTTTAGAGATGTACAATGGCCTTGCTAGAAAGTCTTTCAAGGTGCTGCTAGAGACCATCTACAAAAGATTATCCTTTTAAAAGAAGTGTTGCTACCTTCACCAAAATGCTTACCCCTTTCCACCAAAGGTTTTCAAATTGAGTAACAATTTGCTTCAGGTTTATAATCTTTAAGCTTATTGCATTGCGTCACCTCCACCCCCCCCCCCCCCGCCCTTGATATGATATAACTTTGTAACTCTCCCTTGTTATCCATTTTTCCAAATGTATAGCGCAGAAGCAATGAGTTATTTGTTTAGCAGGAGTCAAACCCATATTTTTGTGGTCCTCTGTCCATGTAAATAGCAAAAGCAAATTAATCAGCATTAACTTTCTATTCAATAATCATTATATAGGGATACCCTATTCTATAATATGCAAAAAAAGGATTCTTTCACTTCAAAACAACAAAGACAAGTTTATCTGAAAATAATAGTACAAATGATAAAATAAAACAATAAATATATTAATGTGAAAATACACAAAATGACTTGTTTATTTCCCTTGACAACTTTTTTAAACAGAACCAAAACATTCTTTTAGCTGTGCAGCTGATGGAAGTGGAGAAATTTACTTATCTGACAAGAAATCCTAATCCTGTCAATTTTCACCAAGGTAGAGAAACCCCCTTGACAAAAGTTGAAATGCTGACAAACGAATGACTTGCAATCCATGTTTGCTCATGGGAAGTCCATTTTTAAGCCTTTAGGATAATAGCCAGAGGCAAGGTTGAAATACAGAACCTTGCAGGTGAAAAGCAGCAGTTAGTTATGTAGAAAATGTCTAATAGCTTGGACTGTGAAGAAGCAACCATGATGTGATGTGTTGGATTTAATGAAATATGATATATTGTTATGTATTAATATTAGGAAAGAAATGTTAGCAGGTGTTATTCTAAAACAACTTAATTGTTGAAAATATAAAGTAATTTAGCACATTCATAGACAATTTAACACTGTCGCAGGTTATATTACAAACTTCCCTTACCAGTTCGCCTGCTCTTTCTATTTATTAAAACTTTTCATGCAGTAAAAACATTTTACTTGTTAATGAGGAAAAATGGAAGAATTAATGACATAGAGTTGGATCTTCCAAGATGTCTCCTGTAACCATGCAAAACCATCTCCCTTTTCCTGCATGTCGTTTAATTTCTCTGTTAAGGTTCAGTAAGCAAATGCAAATAGATTTAATGATTTGCATCAGTAGATCATTTCTCGGTATAATATCCTTTGCTATTTTGGTCAAGGACTTTTTCTTTTGTAAGCTTCACCTATTTCCTAGAGCAAAAAATTATTAATATCAGTAACATTGCAATATGTTCAAATGAGGAAAGAGATGAATTTATCATGTAGTTACAGTCATATTGGTCCATCATCTTTCCAGCCAGGTTAATTGCAGCAGAGGATATCTGTTGTACACTGCATGTGAGAGAAAGTATGGGGAATTGTGAAAGATAATGGGATATAGTAAAACAGCCACTTTAATTTAACATTTTAGGAACTCTTAAATATTTAGAATTGGAAGATTTTGGGAAGCAAACCAGTGTTCCATTAAAGCTCCACCACTTTTTCTTTAGACAAAATCGGCAAGTATTTCAATCAATGAGTATCAATGTGATAAATATATTGTTTCGTGCATTCTCCATGGAAGATACTCTGTTGAAATGGTATTGCGCTAACACAGTTAAAATAGAGAAGCATGAAAAATCTGGTTTCTTAATTCTTGCACTTATGCTTTCGTTTTTGCTATTTCTTTCTGACATTTTATCATTCCCTTCCTTTTTCCTGAATGCATTTAGTGTATTTTAGACTAAAGTAGTACATAGAAAAGAGAACATTCGTTGGATGATTCGATTCCAAAGAAAACCTAGACATTTGCAAACCCTCCTGGACACCAGAATGTTATGATTTTTAAGTTCATTTCTCCAGAATCACCTTTCCAGATCTGTAGGATTTACAAAATATTGACAGAAGTTTTTTGCTGCGTTCTGTATGTATTCAGTATGGCACATATCCATTGCAGCTGAAAAATGTGTTGCTGGAAAAGTGCAGCAGGTCAGGCAGCATCCAAGGAGCAGGAGAATCGACGTTTTGGGCATAAGCCCTTCTTCAGGAATTCCTGAAGAAGGGCTTATGCCCGAAACGTCGATTCTCCTGCTCCTTGGATGTTGCCTGACCTGCTGCGCTTTTCTAGCAACACATTTTTCAGCTCTGATCTCCAGCATCTGCAGTCCTCACTTTCTCCTAGTTGACATATCCATTGCAAAATAGGACAGTCCTACATTCTTCTCCTGGGTGTATTAGCATTCTATCTCAAAAGCAATGATTTGTGCGTGATGCTCAATTCTGCATTAAACATTGCCTGATGCAGGTCAAACATGGCAGTTTCTGTTTTCTTATGTGGTTTTGCGTGCATAACCATGTGTTTGGGTTCAATCAGACTAATCAGGAAGAAGACAGGGTTGAGAACTCTCATCAGGATTGGACTCTTTTGTAACTGTTTATCAGTCAAAAATTCCTTCAGTGTCATTGAGTCAGAACTATGGAATTTCCTTCCTAATGGCAATGTGGTTTGCCTGCCTTCAAATAAAATGCAGTAGTTCACGAAGATGGCTCACCACCATCCTTTTCAAGGGTGAGTAGGGATGGGCAATGAGATTTGGATCATCCCCTGAATGAGAAAAAAAAACTACAATACATGGCATTCAGAAACATATTAGGTTCTAATCTTACTGTTACATAACCGAAAGGCTATTCCATTAACTCTACCATCTAATGCGAGTTGGGCTACTCCACATGTTTCTCTAATTCTGTCCAAACTGTGTAATTTATGACCAGTGCACATCAGCTCTGTGACATTGTTATAAGGTTCCTCAAGGTTGGTGAAACCCCTTTTAGAACAGTCTCCCACCATATCTGTTGCATGGCAGAAGAGTGGTCTGAGAAGGTACATGATTAATTCACCTCCAGGTCCTCTACTTGGCCAGGTGACCATCTTTGTTCAAATTCCCTACCAGTTAGTCTTCAGAACTTACAACTGTCATTATCTCCCAGTTGTCAGTGTCACTATTGGCCATCTTCATATCTTGCTTGCAGATGTCCTTGTTGTAGAGTTATGATGGTCAGAGGGTCATGACTCAGTGGCCTATTCAGAGGTCTTTGGGTAAAGGGCTGCCATTCATGCTATCAATGTGGCAAAACCAACATAAATGTTATAGATTTAGCAATGAGTGTAAGCTGCTGGAATTAGCACACAGCAAGGTCTCTAAGTTGATCACTGTTTTCTGCCAAGAGATGCCCAGGGTATATCTGAGGTGTTGAAAGTGGAAGCCATTAGTTTTTTTCCTGCCTTGTCAATGTTCACCACTACAGTGGAGTGGGCTGAGGATACAGAAAGTTACTACAGCATTATTAACAGTGCCACCCTCCAATAAGGACTTGGTGCACAGTTTTGTTCTGGAGTCTCAAGCACGCAAGACTGAACAACTTGCCATTCTGGCAAAGAAGTTATGTACATAACCACTATAGGTGGCCTGAAGATGCAGACCCAAAGCAAAGGGTAGGATATGCCAAAGTGTGTTGATGCCAGAACATAGCCTCATTTGACTCCAATGCAAATCTTAAGGGTTCTGATGTTGGCCCATTATAGCTGACCTTGCCCATCTTGCTGATATGGAAAGAGAAGATTGCAATGAGGCTGGCCAATTTTCTCCAGCAGGTTAAGTGGACAGCTTTGGTCATACGATTAAATGTCTTGTTGAGATTGATGAAGGCAATCTGTAGTGATGATCTTTGTTGACATCATATCTGGTTGCATGTGTTAGCCTTAGGTCATGTCCATTGTTGTTCTTCCAGTTCTCCAAACATTCTAGAATTTAGGAAAGATGTGTTCAATCCAGACCTGCAGTCTGATGAGAGTGTTGGGGTAAACATGTTTTCCATGATGGCAGCATTCCTTTTATTCTGTGGTTTTGAGCCCACCTCAGTGAGTTTGGGTTCAAGACAGAGTGGTCAAGGAGAAAGCAAAGTCAAGAATATCTTCAGGTTTGGGCTTCTATACAATATTGTTACATATACAGAGTAAGTACTTCAATGCTTAATATTCAGTGATATACCAGGCTGGAACCTTATTGTTATCCTGTTGAAAGATTATTCCATAAACTACTGTCTCTCCAACATTTTTTTAACAAATGGTAATGACCTCCCCAGCCTTTGATTCAATTGGCTGTTTATTTTTGCTGATTGACCTGCCAAGTTGATCTTTTCATATGTGCCCCAGACGTTCCCTGTGTCAAAGGATATTGGAGTATTCTGGCAGAATTATAACCAGTAGTTATGAGTGCACTGCCTTGCAGTTCTATGAACTTCAGCTGAAGTAGTGTTTATTGCGTTCAGTGTTTTCTACCTCTGATTTCTGTTGTAACTAATATAAGCTGACCACTTACCTTCAATAATAGGTTCCAGCACAAGTAGTCATAGTCTCCTACAAGTTAGCATTTTCCAATCTTGCCTCCTGTATGTTAAGAATGCAGTATTGTAGATGGTGTCTTGAAGTGTGTACCATTTTGCTTTGTGTAATGTGGTTGATTTTCATCTGGGCAGGCAGTGTGTCTGACATTGAACGTTAGACATTTCTGCTTTGAATAAGGAGGCTTTGAGGTCTGACTTTCCATCCTCAAGCAAGCCAGGGAGACTTATGTATCATAGTTGGCTGTGGGTATTGAAATTGCTGTTCAGAGAATCCTAGCTGCTTAGCATCCAGCTGATGTTGGATGTCTCCAGGACACCTGGTTGACATGGCTTGTTCTGAAAGGAGGTGTTAGTTCAAGGTAGCAGCAAAGCTCAGATGGTCTCTGTACTTTCATATTTATCTTTCATAGGTCGTGATGCCTGACATAGGTTATGCTTCATGATGCAAACCCACTCATGTTTTGGAATGCCCCAGTAGATAAAGATGTTCTGACTTAGGGATGCTGCTGATAGCTATGTCAGGCTGCTCAGTAAGTTGGTCTTTCACTCTTGTAGTGCAGCACAGTGATGAAGCATAGATACTTGTGATACTGGTCCTATTTAAATGGAGAGAATACATTCTGAACCATTTGTGGGACTTTCAACCAAGACAGTACTGACTTCCTTATTGTGAAGTCTTCACCTATATTATCTGGTATGAACTCTTCCCTGCCAGATAAATGCATACTATTTCTAGTAGTACTCTTGGTGGGCTTGGTCTTAAATAGGGATAGGATGTCGATGATCAACCTATTGTATTCCATGTTGGTCACCGCTGTCTCATGCACATTATCAACCAGATGCAATTATTTCTCAATCCCATAAGTGTGACAGTCTAGCTTGCTAATTGGACAGTTAGCACATTTATTTTTGTTAATCTGTTGTATTTTCACCCCTACCTATCGAGAAGAGACTTCCAACCTGCTATTGAAACAAATGGACCCTGGCAGGTCAGTGTCTTAAGAGTTAGGACTGGTCGACTTGAGGTCAGTGGCTGATCAGTAGAACACAGTGGTCCCTCCCATGTTCAAAGTGACCTGAACACTCATTCTCCACACCAATCAAGGTGGATTACGACTCATATTGGCTGACTGTCTTGTCATGTTCATGCTCTGCAGTGAAACTGGCATATATAAACATTCTGCTTTTGGGATTCACTCCAAATGTGTTGTCAGGGTTCTGACTTTTAGCCTTCAATTCTCCTGGGGTGTGTCCTCCAGGCCAATGTGTTAGAATCACTGTGTGAGTAAAGAAAACGTGCTTTCTGATTTTGTCGACTTAATTGCTATTTCTTTTCAGCCCACACTGCTGGTGGGTAGCTAGTAGAAAAGGGAGCCAAGGTGCACATCTCTTGTATGCACTCTCCATCAGCTCATCACCAGTCCCATACACTCTTGGTGATACATGAAAAATGGATCCCTTGCAGCCCCAGTCTCAAGCTTCAGATGAACTCTGAGGAGGTTTGGCTCCAGACATGCAATGTAAAAGCATGTGGATGGACACTGGCTCATGAATCAAACTCTCAATAGTCGGCAAATAGTTCCATTGCTTTGTGAATTCCTTTGGAGAGTTAGCACAACCTGCTCTCGAAATATTTCATACAAATTTTAAATCCTTAGTATCACACAAATGGCCTGTCTTGTGATTGTTGCCAATCATCTTAAAGCATGTTCTTTGCTATTGTGCCTGCTGTGTTAAGTGCAGAAATGGATAATGACAAAGAACGTACCTTATTGGAAATTACAAATGCCATTTAGTGTTTCTTTTTATGAATAATACAAAATTACATATATTGTACAAATGCATGTATAATTTTGTAACCCCTACTGTGATAGATAGTATTGCATAATAACAGGAATATTATCCCTAATTGAGAATAATATTACAATGTTTTATAATTGAACCACATTTAGTTCAGGATACTGCAGATTGTTTCTTTCATGAAATAAAGTGTTATTTTAATTTTTAAAAACAAGGTTGTTAAAAGGAAATGCTGTAGGTAAGATTGGAGCTTTGCTCTTTGTGGAAGCTTGGAGGACTGGAAGATTTACAGTGCAGAGGCTTAACCACCATTCCCATAAGTATTAATTTTAACTCTACTAATAAGAAACTGTGCAAAAGTGGAATTATGAGTTCACTAGTATCCTATGAAAGGTCAGTTGTTAAAAAGGCAGAGTCTGACATTCTAAGAAAAAAGGTGCCTTCATTAATCATCCTGAAATTGTCAGCATAGAATTCCTTGACCAATAAATACAAGCAAGCTACAAGCAATTGTTTTAAACAACATTGCATTTAATAAGATTAATAAGATTATTTTGGTCTGAATAAACTGATTAAATTCAGGACAGAACTGTGAAAATCTTTATCATATTTCAAGGAACAATGTGGACCACTTCTCTTTATCTTTGAAGATGTAGATGATAATGTAAATTGCATACTACATTATGCTTCTCTAATATAATTCCATCAGATTTTAGATTTTATTTTTCTATTACATGTACTTTAGCCATAATACAGTTTTACGATGAATTACTCTTTAACAGTCAAATAAAGTCTACTAGATACTGGTGATATTATCATTTTTTAAAATCTGAATGAAGAATTTTAATTCATTTCTGGAATGTGAGTGTCACTGGAAAGGCTAGCATTATTGGCTCTTGAACTGAATAGCTTGTTCAGCCTTTTCAGGGGGTTTTAAGAGTCAACCACATTTGGTTGTGGATCTGAAGCCAGATATAGACTGGACTGGGTAAATATGGCCAGGATATTATTAAGCCAGATGGATTTTTATTTAAACAACATGGTTGCCATTAGACTAGCATTTTATTCCAGATTTTAAATTTCACCATCTAATAAGATGGATTTTTAACTCATATCTCCAGAATATTAGCCTATGATGCTTAATTACAAGAGAAGTGCATTACCACTAAGCTGCACTACTGCTGAATGTATTACTTTGTATATCATTCAAGGTTTTGTAAGATTATGCGCTAGGTATTTTGTCTTTTTTTTTCAATTCAATACTACGTACTATTGCGTGAAAATCATACAGTGTAGGAACAGGCCATTTGGCCCAACAAGTCTGCAACGAACCGTATCCCACCCAGACCCATCCCCCTACCCTATTACTCTACATTTCCCCCTGACTAATGCACCTAGCCTACACAATCCTGAACACTATGGGCAATTTAACAAGGCCAATCCACCTAACCTGCACATCCTTGGACTGTGGGAGGAAACCCACACAAATATAGACAGAACTCTACACAGACAGTCACCTGAGGCTAGAATTGAACCTTGGTCTCTGGCGTTGTGAGGCAGCAATGCTAACCACTGTGCTGCCCTTGAGTCAGTATCGTTTATTTGTCAATAGTTTGTTTTTTTTGAGTAACGAATTGCTTTTGCTGTCAAAAGTACATTGAGGGTTTTGTAAGTTTTTGGTTGAGTTTTACATTTTCAAGACTTCCCAAATGGCTTCAAAACAAAATATTTGTATCAAAGTTCAGCTTTGGCATCTGGAGGATTGTTCGTACAAATAGATAAACCTTTAGTTTCTATTTTGCACCATCAAGGATTATTTCCAACATGAACTGTAAAAATATCCTACCTCCTTTTGGTTCACTCATATAGCAGTGAGCTTACTGTAACATGAACGAAAAAATGAAGAACCGTGGATATTGAAAATCTGAAACAAAAACAGAAGTAGCTAGAAAGGCTCAGCAGGTCTGGCAGCATTTGTGGAATGAAAGTGAAGTCAATATTTTGAGTCCAGTGACCCTTCATTAGATGGGTTCAGATAAAGTTTCTCCAGCTATTCTGTTTTCGCTATTACAGCATGACTGTACTCTCAGTACACTTTTCTCTGTGTGAGGATAATATGGCTTGAAGAGGTGTATTTTGTCCTTTTTTTAATGAAGGAAGGTTGAGAAAGATGTGAGGAGCAATCTACTCAAAGCCAATAAAGTAAATATCTCGAGTGGCCTTAGTGATTATTTTTAAAGTTGAAACAAGAAAACAGCCTGAATTGATGGGGTCAGGTTCCCACAGAACCAGGACTTTTCGTTTTAGCTTTCTGCAGTTACTGGGGTCTTGAAGCAGAATATGTAAGCTCTTATTCCTCTCTCTGTTACAGCTAAAAGCTGGAGTTCTCGTCCTGCTGCTGCTAGAATTGTATGTGAGGTAGTCTATATTATTGGATTTGCTTTTGCCAAGGGTGTGTTTATAGGCTTTTACTATATTGGAACAGTTAATTAGCAATTAATATATATATTATTTTGTTCGATAGATTTACAGTTAAGCCAATTCTTTTATTTTTTATTTTAACTGTAATATAAAAATAAAGTATGTTTTGCTTAAAGTTGAGTACTTTGACTGATCAGACTACATCTGGAATGTCAAGCCTAACACTCATCTTTAAAATAAGAACAAGTTAGGGTCTAGACTAATTTCTTAATATACTTTGAGGGGGTTTGATATAGTCCATAACATGTGCATTTGAGGCTTTGATAAGTTGTCCATCTGTTTAACCTTCACAATGATGCTTAAGACCTTGTTAGTGATGGCATGTGGAGAATACAATATCCACTCCTATGATCTTCTTTACACTGCTATTTCAGTGTGAAGTTTACATCTAAATGTACTAATGTCTCAATTTAAAAGAGTTGTCAAAAGAATTTCCTTCACAGAGCTTTAAGGCAGAAGATTCAAGGTTGTGCAAAGGTTTGGAGTTTACTCCATAGGTCAATCGAAGATGGTTTCCCAGTCAGAAAGCCGTTCATCTCTGTCAGTGTAGTGATTGATTCTATTATGCACGTGTCTTAAAAGCATTCATTCTAGTTCAACTGCTGAAGAAATTCAGCCATGAAAGATGGGTTATAGGTCTTCTGTATACAACCAGGAACGAGTAATGAAGGTTTTGGAATTGTTCTTGGTTTAGACGTTTTTTTGAGACTCTCGGTATATCTGTTCTAAACAGCAGTGGAATATGATAATCTACATTTTTATGTTACAACTTAGGGCAGATTGAGAAAATATGTTATACCCTGGCAAGAGATATTTGCAGAGGTCAAAGCAGTTGAAAAAGAACCTATCTCTGATAGATGCATGTAAAATTATAATTATCGATATACAAACTGAAGGAATGCTGTAAGTATGACCTGATTCGACTCCATAACTGTTTAACAGGGTGAGCCTACTCCATCAGGTTGCTATGAAGGTTAGAATCACTGAGATATTGATATGAGCTTTCATATCATTAGTAATGAGGAAGGTAAGATTCCAGGAAGAAATGTTCTTGAAATTATATTTCTCATAGGTGTCCCACTGCTCTCCCCTTAAAAAAAATCAGGAAACAAAACCAAGTCAAAAGCAAATTTTGCAGGCCTTAGGATGTAGCAAGCTTATTGGACCCAGTATACGTTTCTTGCTTAACATGCTGTGCTCTTGGTTAAAAGATTTGACTATGTTTAAAAACATTGCAAGGTAAACATAACTTAAAAAGTAACTATTCCAGACTTAGAATTAGTAATCTGTAGGATGGACTGCCACCTAGTGCAGGCAGTTTAGATTTAGTAAAAATAATTCAAAATGAAAATAGACGCACTTCGGTTTGTCAGAAAGAAGCATGACACACATTTAGTTTCAATACAAGAGAGCAAAATGTTCAGTGTCATTCCTGGACCTGTACTTTAAACATGCTTTAATTTGTTTTATTTTTTAAAAAGTCAATTTCAGGTCACCTTGCTTGGAGAATCAGAGCGTAGCACATCGGTTCAGAGTCACCTAACTAAACAACTTTAAGAGCACACAAATTTCAAGTTGAGTTGACTATTGCAACCAGATTGAACCTACTTTCATGGAACCAAGATATTAGTATCATTTAACAATGGTTAGCCACCTCATGACTGATATTGTCAGCAGTGGCTTTCATCAGATGAAATGTTAAATTGAGACTCCCAATGCTTGTGGTTAAACTAATCCGATATGAGCCCATGGAACTACGCAAAGGGAAGGCATTCACCAAGTGTGCTAACCAATATTCTTGCTTCAGTTATCACCATCACAAACCAGTGAATTAGTTATTTATCTTTTTATAATTTGGGGATATTTCTCTGTGCAAAATGGCTGTCACAGCTACCTATATAACAACAACTATTGTTCATCAATGTGATAAGTGGTTTGAAAAGCGACTTAAGATATTTCTGGAAACCTGAGAAACTGTGTAAACATATTTCTTTTATAAACCAGCTTCTAATATCAGAAATAGTTTTTTTCAACACTGTCTTCATATTTTTACTTTCAGTTCAATTTTCCATCTTTGCTAAGCAAATCTAACTTGATGTCCAGAAGAAATATACAAAACTCAATGGACTAAAATATTGGTTAAACACTTTAATAATGGTTGTGAGGAAGCTAGACCTTTAACAAGGTTATGCAGTCCTTGTTTTAGAGAGGTTGTAAAAAACACAGACTCCGAAAAGTCTGGAGACAAAGAGTTTTCGGGCCAGCTGAATAATAGCTGACAGATATTGCCTCAGGCAGTGGCTTTCAAGTTTTAAGAAAAACAACTTGTACAATGAATGGGCTATGGTCAGTTCTCCCAGCTCAGCTTTTGTCTGGTTTGTTTTTTCGTAGTAGTGTGAAAGAAGGCTGCTGGACTCACAGAAACAGGTCCATACTGGTATTCTTACTCTCTAACCTCTCGCCTGTAAGTTATTCGTTATTCTGTTTTCTGTTTTTGTGTTTCATTCAGTAATGTTGTAAATAAATTCTGTTCAGTTTAGAACTAAGTGGTTTGACCAGCTGATTCTCTCCTGGAATTTCCACTTTCCACCTGCTTAAAACAACTAGCAAATTTAGGGTCTGGGCTACCTTCTTGAAATGTTTTGAGGGGTCTGGCCTGGTCCATAACATAGGCAAAAGTAACATCAACTTCAACCCTGTGTTATATTGAGGCTTTCTACAGAGTTACATCTGGCCAGTATTAATCAGATAGTCTTCATTTCGAATGCAATTGATTACTTAAGACAAATAGCTGCTTATGCAGGTTGGATTCCCATGGAAAAATGTTGCGGGTGGGATTTGGGAAAGAAAATTTATTTAAAATGTGTATCACATCATGTACTGCTATTACAGCTATCACTCTGTGGTAGTAGTGATCTAAAGGGGCCACAGTTAATTGGAATATTCATTTAATTGGGACAGATAATTAGGCATAAGTTTTTTTTTCCCTGTATATTATAAATGATAAAACACTGGTGCTTTATAGAGATACCATGATGGCAGTTGCTGCCTTTTTGAATTATTTTAAATAAAAATTGCTAAAATGCATTCATTTCCATCAGAGACATTTGTTTCTGATAAAACAGCATTGAATTTATCGGATTTTTTTTGCCATAATGGCTTAGTTATACAATCTTGTATAATCAAAGCTCAATGATTTAAATTACAGGTATTGTTGAGTCATTTACTAGCCACTTTTATTCATATATTATAACATTGATTTATTATTGATGACTGATATTTTGAAGTATATGCAATAATTCTCAGCATTGATTTGAATTAACTGTTTATAAAGAGTAGTTGGATAATTGGAACTTTACTCACCAAAGAGGTGTTCACATTAACCTTCATAAGGTTGCGGTGTCCCTTTGGACCCCATTAGCTTTGATTTTCTCCTAATGTGCAAGATTTGAACTTCTTTTTTCAAAAAGTACATTCTAACCTCATTATAGCAGCCATTGGGAGCCAAGTGCTTTGTATATTATTAAAAGGTGCACGCTATAGAGAATATCTGATAACTTAATAAAATACAATCTGAAAACTTCAGAAGCCATGGCAAAACAATGTTTTGACAGACAAAAGTGTTGTGCATTGGTCAAATCAAAACAGAAAAAGGAAAGGAAATAGTTACTAATCTGACAAGTTTAGTGAACTCCTGAAAGCATTTGGAGTTTTTGTTTGGTCTCTGAGATGGGTTAAATATCTTTGAATTTGCATAAATGCAAAGATTAAATGCTAATGTATTTTAATACACTTGTATGTTTCAGTATTAAGTAGCGTACTTTAACTTTTTTTCTGCTAATTAAAATTATTTTAAATATCTGCTTAAATAAAACGCACATGGATTGTATTGATATCAAAGTTTTCAAATACAAAATGCCTGCTTACCATGTATAGTATGCAGTATAGTAAGGGTGATCTCAGAATGAATAAACGAAACAAAAAAAATTCCGAACATGTAAGGCAGGAAAAAAAGAAAATACTTGGATAGATTTAGTAGTCTAAGTTTTAGCTTTAATACTGTACCAAGGTACGTAATTTTGTGTTCAGAAGCTGCATTTATCAAAAATGATGATGATATACATATCGCTTCCATATCACAGAATGTTCTTGGTCAAAATTGGCTGGAGGCAAGTGATATCTTCGAGTAAACAGTATATGAAGACCATATCTTAAAATGATAGATCACCTAATTTTGTTCTGACAGAGGTTTTTGCCGCAACAAACATCTGTCATTGAAACACCAATTCAGAGATGTGGAAGCCAAATTGTGGAGGATGTTTTTTGTATTTGTCAATCCTACTCAGAAGGTTGCTGGTGTCACTTGCAGAGGAGTTACAAAGGTAGTACGGAGTTATCATGTGATTGTCTCAAGGAAAATGTTACCAAAAGGCTTCTGTAAGTGCAGTATAATTTTTATCCTTGTAGACAAATATTTAGAATTATCCAAGAAACTCTTCCACTTTGAGCAGAGGCTGTTTTAATAAAAACAAATGCATGTGTTCTAGCATTGTGCAAAATAACACCGGTTTGACTGAATATAATTTTGTGGCATTAACTATTCTAAAATATTTGCAGAAGCAACACATATGAAGGCATTTTAAGTTTTTTTCTTATCAATTATTTAAAAATTCAAACAATTGAGAGCAATTCTCCTGAACTCTTGAGGCTTTGAGAGTTTTAATGTCCTTTTGGGGAGGGTTGGTCGAGTGTGAGAAGGTGGGGGCGTGGTGGTGGGTGAATGAGAGAAATTAGAAGGTGTAGCACACTTAACCAAAGGTGTATCCAAATGACATAATTAAAATTTGTAAATTACTGATCCTGTGAACATTTGTTAGTAGACTATGCAATTAATTGTACCACCAGTCCATTATTGGTTTAGTAGAAGGTTCTTAGTTTGTGTGCTGCAAAGTTGTCTGTTTTAATTTTAGAGCTAAGACTTAAAGCAGGTTTAAAACACCCTTGAGTGATAGATCCTGTTATTAAAGTAAAGGAATTGTGCATGAATGACATTCTTTACACACCTCAACTGTCAACATTTCTAATCAAATCATCCACTCTTCTTGCTCTTAAGTGATACATGCAATATACCCTGTAATAAACACCCCCAAGTCTAATGAGAGCCCCTAAGGCAACTTCAAATGTATGAATTCATTACAATTGAACAACATAATCTGCAGGGCAAAGATGCCTGTGATCTAACCTCTTTACCTCACAAGGCTGCGGTTTCGAGTGAAAAATGTTGTACATTTGTTTACAATGTATTGCGCTGTATGAAGTATTGTTCATTCCTGTAGTACATAAGACGGGAAGGCTTAATGGAAGAAAAATCAAAGAAGCAATCTTTCATTTTGTTCTTCTATGAAAAATTCAAAGACTGAAATCTCACCCACAGAAATTTTGCAAGCATATTATTTTCCGATGTTCAGATCAATTTGTCTGTCAACCATGCTGAGAGGTGGAAGGGGCCAGTGAAAGCAATTTAGCTTGTGAGGTCCTAAATAGAAATGTTTTAGAAGACCTTGTCACATGTTATGTTTTTTATATTACAGCCTGTTTTTTTTATTTGCTGCTGATATTATGAAACAAAATTGGTATCAATCACGTAAGTCAACTATAACCACTCCACAAATATTACTTTTGTGCATATGATTCAAGCAGAATTATTTGTAAATTAACCTTTTGCCCAAATGTAAAAAGCTGCAGTCTAAAAAATAATGTAAGCTGCTGGTAATGTTGATTTCTTCTGCCTGGTACACACCATTGTGCTTTCTAATTTATGGTGCCCAGGTGAATTAAAGTGTTTGTGTTTGGTATAGTATTTTTTAGAGACTTTTTAAATACTTCTGTTTTATGTTTTTTTTTCTCTTCAATCAATAGCATGGTAATACAGTTATTATCATTGCTGAATTTAACAAGATTCAAACAAATGAAAAATATATTTTGAATTGGAAAGTGTGTTAAAACTGGGGATTCATTTATAAATGAAAACTATCCAATTTTTTTGTGTATTGTGAAATATAAATTCCTGTCAAATTTATTATTTAACAGAACAAATAACATGAAGCTATGTATGCTTTGGCAATATTACCAAAGAGTAATCTTACGAACCTGCCCAAAATAAATGTTTGGGAAATCTCAAATTAACCTACTCTGTTTCTAATCTAGAGTTAAACGTTGCAGCCACCTATTTTAAAGAATGGAAACAAAACAATGGTCCCACAGGAGACTGAATTGAAGCCCACCTCAGCCCCATGAATCATGGGCTTATAAGCAATATTTATCCTTTCCATTCGTTTTTCATTGATGTCATGCAAGTGTTCTTAGAAACATCGAATTTCTTCCACAAACCAATGTTCTGTCTCTCTTTTTGTTGTAGTACTCCAGAACAAACCAATGTTCTGTGTCTCTTTCTATTGTAGAACTCCAGAACAATGCATTTAAATAGGTAGATGGAAAGGACAGTTGAAAAGAAACGTTTTGACAAGTTTTTTAAAGGCAGGGTGTGCAGCAACAGAGTGAATTTGTTTTGGAGGAGAGTTCTCGATAGGATGGCCATGAGTTCTGAAAGACCTAGCATTGATATTAATGTAAAGGTGGGTAACTGAGGGAAGGAAACAAGCTTTAATCTGAAGTCAGATGAATGGAAGCTGCAAACTTGAATGTGTATCAGTACAAATTGCCCCTAAAAGATCAACAAAGAACATTGACTGAAAAATGTGAAGTAGCGTCTAAAACATAGTACAGAGAGTCACATGGAGATGGTTGACAATGGCCTCTGTTCAGAAAGGGATTCACATTACCTCAAGGTTATGAAGAGTAGCAATGAGATTATTCAACTTCAGTTCTCTTCTCAAAGGTACATATGACCCACAGATCTGTGACCTCCACTATCCTTTGGGCAAGACACTAGGTCCTCAACCACCCCAGCAGAATGGCAATCAACTGCTGTGCTGGTGATGTCAATTCAGTCTTCTCAGTCAAAGTTACGGACACTACCTAATGTACCACAAGACCTTTGACCATGTTGGAAAACATTGGAAAAATCATACCTGAAGTGAATATGTGAATGATTGAAGCATTTTTGCAGTTGCTGACATAAGGGAAGCTCAGATTTTCCAGATCTGTAAAAACGCAACTGTGGATCAGTGCTTGGTAGGGATGAAAGCTCAAAGTTTATTATTACCAGTGGAGTAAGCAGCCAAGAAGAGTTTTGTCACTGGTCTAAAGGTTTATACTATTATTACGAGTTGACATTAAGTTACAAGACGATGTGATGAACCCAGGACTTGTCAGGGAGGCAGTTTGATGATGCAGCAGTAGCCCTGCTGACAATATCTAGGTTCATTAATGGAGTCAGAATTAATGTTGTGATGCTGCTGGCAAGAGTTGAATAGATGAATTTAATTTTATAGTTTTTATGAACTGTAGAAAACTGATCTAGGACTTGATGTCAGATAGGAACTCGTATAGTCATACAGCACAAAAACATATAGTCCAATTTGCCTGCGCTGACCAGATATCCTAAACTGATCTAGACCCATTTGCCAGTATTTGGCCCATATCCTTCTCAACCCTTCCGATTCATGTACCCGTCCAGATGTCTTTTAAATGAAACTGAACCCGCCTCCGACTCATCTGGCAGCTCATTCCACACACACCCCACCCTTCGTATGAAAATGTTGCCCCTTTTAAATCTTTCCCCTTTTACCTTAAACCTATGCCCTCTAGTTTTAGTCTCCCCTATCCTGGGAAAAAGACCTTGGCTAGTCACCCTAGCTATGCCTCTCATGACTTTACAAACCCCTATATAGTCACCCCTCAGCCTTTAATGCTGCAGGGAAAAAAATCCCCAGCCTGTTCAGCCTCTCCCAATAGCTCAAACCCTCTAATCTTGGCAATATCCTTGTAAATCTTTTCTGAGCACTTTCAAGTTTGACTCATACAGTACGACAGTAATGGTAAGCAATATTTCGCAATTGAATAGTTCAAGAAGATCTCTGGAATAGATAGTGATGGCAGAAATGTTGCATGTGTGTCAAAACTGGCTTGATATTCGAGAATGATGTTGGCAAGGGTGAACATCTGGATAATGAGTAGAATAGATTACTGGAGAAAAAGTTGGAGACAAGGGAAGAGAAATCCCACAAAAAATGCCTAGTGACTATTAGTATCAGTCGTAATACAACCACCAGAGCACAGGATAATCGAGCAGGAAATTGGAGTGGTTACCAAAGTAATAGGTAGCATTGATGCCAAAGAGCAGAATAGGGACACTGACAGGCAGTTGTAGCAACACAGTATTCTTGGTGATTTTAGCCGAGGTCATCTAGGTTCATATAGACTAGGTCAGCTTCATTAGCAACAGTCAGTATCATACAAAGCCCTGTAACCAAGATAGTTTGATTAACTTAGACTGAGAGGCGATGATAAGAACGTGGTGGGATTGGAAAACAACATTCAGCTAAGGATCAAGCCGGAGTTGTTGGACCTGGTAAACTTGCCGTTATCTGGAAATGCTGTTTGTGATTGAGTTGCCCAGGGATGCACAGAAACGTTCCCAGCTGGTGATATTAAGTATGGGAGCCGAGACTTGAGCATCAATGTGCTGCCTTCTAAAAGACATTGACAAACACACCAAACAAAATACTGGTGAGATTATTATTTCAGTCTTATCATTGAAGGGAGGAATGCTGGGAACAAACGTTAATGTAATTATCCCTCACCTCTTCTTCTCTTTCTTTGATCTGGTTGCATATCATAAATGGAGATTCTGCAGAATGAAATGAATATATCCAACATTATATACTCTCTAATAAATTATCGTCCTACTTTGATCTCCAATAAAATATGCAATTTTAGTTAACAATATAGGTTAATTATTTTAACTGAGAAATGATGACATCAATTGTTCATGCATAAAGTGGCACTGGCTTTGTAAAAAATAAGTCATAGACTTTCTTCTATAATAATTGAGAAAAGAGAAGAATATTCTATCATTTTATTTTGCCTGACAATAAATATGCAAAATGTTCAATGGTGTATTTTAGCGCAGTTTATGCTTTTGAGTTATGTGTTGAAAGCAAGTGAAAAAAGGTTTGCTGAACAATTTATCGCAAAGATAGTGCTACTTTGAAAATTAGCCACACCAGCTGAGCTAAGGCAATTGTATTGGGTTCAATGTCCTGCAGGCTATGCAAACCAGCAAATAAACACTAATGTCTATTATTGGTTATATACCTGAGATTCCTAGGACTAAAAGTAAACTTATTTAATTCAAGCTAAGTGTACAGATTTCAGTAAAAAGACAGCATGTGAGGAATCTGATGCTATCACCTTACTGAGGAATCATGTTGCTGCTCATCTGGATGAAAAGAGATTATTTTCTTTAGTTCTCCCACCATTATTATGCCTTGTAGTGAAGAGACAAAATGATTTGATTTGTACTGTTTAAGTTTGCAGAGTCCATCCTTTACAAAATGTCTTGTATTTTATATAAAGGACATTTAAATATAACTTTATTTAATTGTCTAACAAATTGCAGGTAGGTTTGGGTTTGTAGGTAAATTGCATTTACCTTCTATACTGCCATTCTTTCATCACGAGGTCAGTAGTCTGGAATTCCGAAAGTAAAATTTAATTTGCTTTAGATGACCTTCCTAAGAACTGTAGCTCGTTCAAGCTGAAGGTACACTGGCATTTTCTAAGAGTTTTTGGGGATGGGCAATATACGTGGCCTTGCTATTTATATAGTTTTAAGGTTTTGTTGACCATAGTTTGTGGATACTCTTACAGTTGTGAATGGTTTCAAAAGGTGAATTTGCATGTTGTTCTGTTCGGAGCAGTAACCTTTGCCTCATCCAGGGTGAAAAGCGCAGCAAACTCCTTTTCATCAGAGTATTGCATTTTTTTTTAATGGTCTGGTAACCAGGTGAAGACAAAGGGTTAAGGAGGGCACTTGCACAGCATACTGCTCCAGGCAAGAATGCTCATTATTGCTTTCAGTGAATTGGTGGCTGGTATTCACAATTTACCCTTGTTGCTCTCTATAATGTTGGGGCTGTTAATGTATATTGTGGTGATTGTGATTTTGTTTGGACTTTTCCAGTTGATGCAAATCAACATCAGTTATTGTAGTGACTGAAATTTGTTTATATGAAATTACAGCATTTTCAATATCTAGTAAATAATAAGAGTTCTGTGTTGTTTCAGATTCATATTTCAGAGGTGGAAATTCCCAGTAGTTCATTGGTCCGTGACCAATAGAAATCCCCTCAGACCAACAATTAATCAGGCTCTAGTGATCCTTTGACCAGTTACAATTGCAGCTGTCACATCATTTGAAAAGTCAAGACCTGGCCTTACCTAATAAAAAACACTGTGCCATTTGTTTATATTTAATACACATACTGCACATCTAATGTAAGACAAGATGCAATATTGGCACAATGAACAGTTGTATGTTTAAAATGCAACACTGGCAACATTGATAATTTTTCTGATTTCGGTTTGACCTTCATTGTTTCCAGCAAGATGTAGCTTTCCAAATTTTGAACTTTCAGAATTAAATTGTCACAATCTAATTTATTTCACTGTGACTTTGGGAATCCACTTGCATAATTACAGGCGTGAATTTTGGACAGTTTTCACAGCTACGGAGTTCTAAACTTTGTCGAATTAGGTAAAATTACAAAACTTATTTATGGGTCACAATAAACATTTGCATTGTTTTGCAAGATTTTGAACCATTTTTGTGCTTCAGGATTAAATTTTCCAAGTGAGAAAATGTGAAAGAGCAGTAGCTGATAATTTTTTATGGAGGAAGTATTTAGGTTTCTGTTTGACACCAGGCTTTATAAATTGCTTCTGATTTTATGCACATTGTTTTTAGTTAATGATTTTCAGCTGTTTGTTGTTCCTCTGATTGCATGAAAATGTACCATATGCTCAGCCAAAGACAAATGATTAGCAAATGAAATTCTGGACAGCTGTCTGACTGAAAGCTTTGGTTGATAGCATTCTGCTATCATAATTAGCTTAAGCTTTGGGTTAATTAACTTCCTACCTGGATATGCATAATAATAGCAAACTCCAGAAAGCGAGAAGCTTTGAGTACATCAACAACATTGCTGTCTTTTTATTTGGTATTTCAAGAGCATATTATAATTTCAAGAGTGATTAATCCTGGGAATATTGTCACATACTGTACATTTTATTTGCAACCAAGATAATACTGAAACAATTTGAATCTATTAAACAGAAGAAATAGTGTTTTAAAATTATAATTAAAGTTTCTGAAAGCAAATCACTAATTTCAAATGCTTTTGTTGGCAAGAATATCAGATGTATTGGTCTCTTGTAAAGACGCTGTGTATGGGATCGGGATAGAGGGGGTTGCTAGAATGCCAACGCTAATGGATTAAAAATAAAAATGGTAATTTTAAATTTATTCAAATGGTTCATTAAAGGAATAATTAATCTCTTTCTGCACAACTAGGGAAATACTATTAGTGATGTGCATTTACACAAAATCTAAAAGCTGCTGGTATAAAATGATTCAAATGTAGAATGTTAGCCATTCATTTTGCAAACTAGTTCCCTGACTGATTAGCAGTAGCTTTTGATTTAGAAGTAATTCATGCTGATATCTTCAGTCATGATAAAGTAGGATTTTCTAAGACACAAAAATGAAAAGCAGACTATACGTTTTTTTCCTGTCCTATATTCATTCCGTAATACAGGTTTTCTTGAAAGGGTAACCTCTTGTCATGTAACTGTAGTACTTATTTTTGGACCACGGTGGTTTGTAAATCAATTTACTGGTTGTGTGGAATGGCAGAAAGAGATGACTTTGTCCTTCTTCCCACTCCTGTTTGCATGATTTACCAAAGCACTCTCTAAGATGCTCATCATCTTAAGGGTCCGCTCTGGGCTTTAGAGAACACAAGCTACTGGAGTGTATTGTGAATTTGGAGTAAAAATTGGAGTTTACATTTCCCAAAGCACCAGAGAGCCTAGCACTTAATTCTGAAATAACCCATGCTTGGAAGAGAAAAAGATTTTAATGATTTGAAAAAAATATATATGTTTCTGTAAGTATGTCAGTGGACATAGAAAAGGTTTTGTAACGGCAAATTTGATTTGACTCGTGAGGGCTGCAGTTAGAACACGTGGTAACAGTTCAGCGTGCTATGCTTCAGATTTGTGGCTCCTGGTCAGTCTGTGGGCTTCACGAGTGCCCTTCTGGTCAGTTCATGAAAGTTTCATTCAGCTGTCAAAAGCCATTTTTCAAAATTGGCATCATTTTGGGAGATGTTGAGGACACCATTTTCTCAGTTTGTTTAATGAAAGGAATGGATCCCCCAGTGGCATAGTTTGCTGTGTAGGAAGCATCATTCTCATGGTGCTAAGGCATTTCTGGAAAGGTAAGCGTGCTATATGACCCTGTCGTAACATGGTTTTTAAAAAGTTGGTCAGCTGGATGTAGGCTTTAAGTAGGCACAAGAGGATTTTGAATTTCAACAAAATGAAAATAAGGATGCTCACCTAAAAGCGCTTCCTCCAGAAAAGTGTGGACCTATTTTTCTGGGTGGAAAAATTAAAATAAAATAATATCAATCACTAACATGCACATTCTAAAATCTGCTGTTAATGTTAAATTATATTGAGCAATTGTAAACTCCACAGTCAGAAATTTACATATTATTATAATTTTCTAACACATAATTCAAATATTTGTGAAACTGCTGAAGAAGTATCAGCCTCCTTATTCAGTGTCTTGTTTAAATACAATTTAGTAAAATATAACTCTGTTGCATTGAATTCAGAATAATTTTATGTAGGGCTTGAGATTCTATTTTATTTCCCCTAACGTCAGAATTATTTATCTGGCCTATTCCACCCAGATGTGACTGGCTAGGGCATAGTCATTTATATTCAGTTTCCATGGGTCCATGTACTCATATGTACATCATTTCTGAGTTTCTGTAGCTCCCAAGAGATTTACCCTATTCATATTGGAGGTTCCATCATGTAAACTGAATAAACAACGCACAAATCTCTAATATACGACAACAATTCTCTTGAACAACACACTAATATATGTAATATTAAAATACAAATGCTTCATACCTAGCGTGTTGAAAAAATGTAGATTCTCCAGATAAACCAGCACTAATCTAGATTAATGAGGAAGAAAGGTGAAATTTTTCTGCTGTCCTCAAATGAAGAAGGATACGAGTCAATTATGCTAGAATGTTGCAACATAGCTCTTATCTACATGTGGCACTAAACAAGGATTTGTTATGGGATTTCAGAAGGCTGCATACTGCTTCAGTGTTAAGCACCCAAAACTCTAGGGGAGCAGCACTAATTTACTCACTCGTAAAACAAAATAATATTCATAACTGCTCAAGTGGCTTGACATAAGTAATGATGGCATATGTGGGAAGATTACCACCCCAATAGTGTAATCAAGGTGCTAGGTACTAATGCAAGTTAAATTGAGACAATAATGCTGAAACTTGTGTCCTGGGATTATGAGGGTACTTAAGATGCTGACATTGGCATATTCCGACAGTGTGTCTGTCTTGTTTTGAATTCCTGTTTATAGTTAATGCCCTCAAAATTTGTATGTCGTTAACACCATGTACTGAAGTGGGAGAGAACAAGGTTTGGGAGGAAGAGATTCCCTGTCTTAGTTGACTTTTGTCTCTTCTGGTAATTGGTGGCTTTTCTGCCATATTAGAGAGCAGCTCATGAAGTACCAAGGCCCCTGAGGTCTACATAAACATGCTGCTAGCGCTGAAAGTCTTGCATTCCCAAGTGTTGGGGAATAATTTACATACTTTGAATGAAAAGTCATTTATGCCTGCAAAATTGTTATTGCTGGAACAAATTTGAATACTAGTCATATGGAAATCTGAAATAAAGTCATATTAAAATTTGATGCCCAGATCAATATTGCAGAGCCCAGGTAATTAAAGTGGTGTTGTTTATTTGGCTCGAATAAATAACAAAGGCTTAATACTGACTAATTACACACAATTTTTTCCTAATACTGCAGGATAATAATGTCAGCAATTTAAAGTGACATTAAATGAGAATTAATAAAGGAATATTCAGTCACTTCTAGACTATGATAAGATATTCACATCATTTTTCTTTTCTGTATAGGTGTTTATTTTTCCTCGCAAAGTCTGCAAGTTTGTTCATGTTTAACTGCAATTGGCATTATAGCTGCTCATGATTAGAACATATTTTACTGATAGTGCTATTTTAAAAATTCTTTTTTTCTTCTTCCCAGGCTCAATGTCAGGTGCAACTTAGCAATTCTACCCTTTTAGAGGGGATCAAAGCTGAGCTGAAGGTCAAGACCTCATGCTCAGCACTCTTTTCTTATATAATAAATTGCCCGCATTGTTCATTAATTTCTGTCTCTGAAATGCCAAGTCAAGCCTTTGAAGCAATTCGCAGTGCCCATGTCCCTTGGACAGCTCTCACCATGGTCCACTAAGACTTTCTGATGAAATTACAGGTGCAGGGAAATGCAGAATTAGAAATATATCTGATGTTGCAATACTTGTGAAGCTATAGCTTTGTTGATGACAGGACAATTCCATTTTTGACAGTTTAATTTACTGTTGCCAGTGGACAAGAGCAAAAGGAGAATGTGGGGTTAGCCACCTGCCCCCTTGCACTTTGTTTCACATGCTGGGTTGCAAAATCATGACTCCCTCAACCTGTCGTGTTCAAATGAGAAGGGTTTCAGCTGGGAAATGGAATATTTCAGTGCATGTAATATTGCCTGACCTCATAAAACAAAAAAAAATCTGAGATTCTGACAGCTATTATGAATCTTGTATCAGCGTCCAAATGACTCTCAGGCAAGGTACTGTACATGTTTGTAATAGAGAAAAACAGGGGGCCACATTGACTTGCTATACTGAGTAAAAATGACTTGTTGGTAATTTGTTCTCAGATGTTAAAGAGACTGTTGAATTTACCAGTATGTACAGAAGAATGTTTAGCCTAGAGCAGAATTTAGAAATAGTCTGTACATAGTGGCACTCTGTTGAGGTTATTGGCAGGGTTGTATTGCAGTAGGGAGAAAGCTTAACAGCACAATAATAAATGTAGCTGTGACTCTTGAGAGGTTGAATTCTGACTTTAAGTTCACCGGTTTGATTCGACTAATTTTGTGTAATGATACCAGCTGCTGGCGATCAGAAGTTTTTCAGTTTTTGGGGTTTTTTTGTAAAAGCTGTTAATGTCTTGTTTTAGTGCAGTTTCTTTTTTTCTGTCCTTGCTCAAAGCAGGTAATTGTGATTAAACTTTTGCTGGATTTCAGTTTGAGGAAATAGTGCTACAAGCCATCAGGGAGTAGTCACTGAATTTTGTCTTAGCTAATTGGGATGGCTTATGTGTGGACAGGTTACCCTATTTTTCTGTCTGCTGCAGTGATATTTGCTCATCTGTATTTCCTCAAAAAGAACCTCATACATGATGTGGTGTTCTCGGCTGCTTCTTGTTTGCAAGAACTTAAGTGCACTTGAATTAGATTGCAGCTCATGAATACAGCCAGTATGTTGGCAAGTTGAGAGAAAATAAAGCTCACAGGTCAGGTTTCTGAGCAGCAAGTAGTACCCATGAGCAGTCAGATACTCGGAACTGCCAGATAATCATTTCCTAACCCAGGGAGAGGGCAGGGAAAAGGGACAAGGGGGAGCATGGGTGAGGAACAATTTTAAAAGGCAAATAAAAGAACACAGTCAAGAAGATTAGTTTTTTTGCAATTTAATTTATCGGAAAATGAAGGTCTCCGAGAATCAATTGAATCAAACCAAATAGCACTGTGTGTTTTGTTTCTCTTTTTGGTTTCTCAAACAATTGTGATTCATGGATTTTTCAATCATTTTATTATTGTGCATAAAGCATTTTGTATTTCCACTTGCTGCTACTTTAAGCTTGTCACACTATGATCCCTGGTCTTGACGTTCGTATAGATGGGCTAGTTTTTCTCCTCCGGCTCGCCAGCTCTGGACAGCTTCTGCTCATTTGGCAGCTGTTCTAACGTGTACTCTCTTGTCATCTTTGCGTTCAATATATGCTGGTCTGAAGAAGAAAGTGGGATAGGGAGGACCATTGTATTTGGTCTTTGACCTTCTGTGCTGCCCATGAGCAGTGAAGGATAACTTTTGAAGAGGCATGTCAGTTGTGACAAGCAATCTCGTTGGTTTGAGTGGAAATGTGCTTTATAAGTTCTTGAAGCTGGAGTTTTGGGCATTGTATAGTGTGTGGTGCATTTAATTTAACATGTACTTTTAACATTTGAATTTTATTTTTGAATGAACAAAAATATAAAGTCAAATCTAATGAATATACCATGTTCTGCTAAGCTTTTCAAGTGCATTGTTTTACTTATGATGCATTATCTTCAAATGTTTCAGAATTTTCAAACATAATACAAGACCATATATAATGGTCACCATATACTATAAATTTCTTTGAGATTTGTGAAATAATATAGCATCAATTTGTCTTTTCAAATAACAGGTACAAAACATTGCCTTGGTAACTGCCTTGTGCAGCAAATGAAAACCTTTGTAATAATTTGAGATGGTATTGTATACAATATTGCATATTTGTTTCTGTCATCTCCACAGTCTATTAATTATATTATCTCATTGCATATTCCATGGTTAAGAGGACAGAATAGTTTTATCTATAGGCTCTACTATATTTGTTGGTGGTTCCTTTTGCAACTATTGAGCAAGAAATGCATTTGTACTGAGTTCAACTGGTTTTGTTAGTACTTATTCTTTCTCTGCCCGATAGTCAAAATGGAATTTTGTCCACAACAACAACATAGTGCTTGCTGTCCACCTACTCATTGAAAAACACAGAGATGTTATGATCCCCATAGAGACCAAGAAAATTTAAGTTGAGATATGGATTCCTCAATGAGCAACCAAGAATCAAACAATCAGATTTCATGGTTGAAGACCTTGACAGTAACAAATAAGCTAAAATCAACATTGACTAAAAGTTCTTAAGGCAACTATTTAATTAAGCTTCAAAAACAGATGTTCTCTATTAATTTCCTAAATCAGTTGAAATATGTTTACGTAGCACATTACATTCTCAGCAGAAATATAGTATGCAATCTGAAGTCTTTAACAGAAAAGTCTTTGCCCTGACATATCATGGTGAATATTCCAATGTCACTCTAAATAAGTCATAGAGATATACAGCACACAAATAGACCCGTTGGTCCAACTCTTTCTTGCTGACCAGATTTTCTTCACAAACTTAGTCTATTTTGCTAGCACTTGGTCCATGTCTCACTAACCCATATACCCATCCAGATGCCTTTTAAATATTGCATTGTACCAGCCTCCACCACTTCCTCTTGCAGCTCATTCAATATGTGCACCACCCTCTGTGTGAAAAACGTTGCCCCTCAGGTGCCTTTTAAATCTTTCTCTTCTCACCTTAAACCTATGCCTTCTAACTTTGCACTCCCCCACTCCGAGGAAAATACCTTGTCTGTTTATTCTGTCCATGGCCACCCCCCCACCCCCCCACCCCCGGCCATGATTTTACAAACCTCCGTAAGGATACTTCTCAGCCTCTGACACTCCAGAGAAAATAGCCCCAATCTATTCAGCCTCTCCCAACTGCTCAAACCCTCCAGCCCTGGCAACATCCTTTTAAATCTTTTCTGAATCCTTTCCAGTTTCACAACATCTTTCCTATAGCAGAGAGAGCAGAATTACAAGCAGTATTCTAATAGTGGCCTAACCAGTGTCTGGTACAGCCACAACATGGCCTACCAGCTCCTATACTCAGTGCACTGATCAATAAAGGCAAACATACTCAATGTCGTCTTCACTATCCAACTACCTGCATCTCCACTTTCAACGAAATATGAATCTGCACTCCGAGTTTGTTCACTAACACTCTCCAGGATTTTACTGTATGTAAATCCTGTCCTGATTTGCATTTCCATAATGCAGCATCTCACATTTATCTAAATTAAACTCCATCTGCCACTCCTCAGCCCATTGGCCCACCTGATCACAATTCCAAAAGAGAAAATGCTGGAAAATTTCAGCAGGAGAGAAAAGAGCTGACGTTTTGAGTCTAACTGACCCTTTGTCAAAGCTCATATTAAGAGCACCACTTTGGAAAGTGGCCTCATTGGAACAAATATGTACTCAAAGAAAAAATTTTGTTCCAATGAGGCTACTTTCCAAAGTGTGCTCTTGATATGTGTTCAGAGCTTTAACAAAGGGTCAGTTAGACTCACAACGTGAGTTCTTTTCTCTCTTTACAGATGCTGCCAGACCAGCTGAGATTTTCCAGCATTTTCTCTTTTGGTTTCAGATTCCAGCATCTGCAATAATTTGCTTTTATTTTTTATCACAATTCCGTTGTGTTCTAGGTAACCTTCTTCACTGTCCACTACACTTGCAATTTTGGTGTCATCAGGAACTAAACATACCTCCTATGTTCACATTCAAATAATTTCTATAAATGATGAAAAGCATTGGACCCAGCACTGATCTTGTGGCACACTGCTGGTCACAAGCTGCCAGCCTGAAAAGCAACTCTTCACCACCATCCTTAGATTAGATTAGATTACTTACAGTGTGGAAACAGGCCCTTCGGCCCAACAAGTCCACACCGACCCGCCGAAGCGCAACCCACCCATACCCCTACATTTACCCCTTACCTAACACTACGGGCAATTTAGCGTGGCCAATTCACCTGACCCGCACATCTTTGTGACTGTGGGGGGAAACCGGAGCACCCGGAGGAAACCCACGCAGACACGGGGAGAATGTGCAAACTCCACACAGTCTGTCGCCTGAGTCGGGAATTGAACCCGGGTGTCTGGCGCTGTGAGGCAGCAGTGCTAACCACTGTGCCACCGTGCTGCCCAAGCACTGTCTTCGACTTTCAAGCCAGTTCTAACTTCTGTTTAAATAGCTAGTTCTCCCTTTGTTCCATGTGATCCAACCTTGCTAACCAGTCTACCATGAGAAATCTTTTTGAACACTTTACTGAAGTCCATATAGATCCTGTCCACCACTCAGTCCTCATCAATCTTCTTTGAAACTTCTTCAAAAAACTCAATGAAGTTTGTGAGACACAATTTCTCATTCACTAAGCCATGTTGACCATCTCTAATCAGTGTTTGCCTTTCCAAATATGTATTCCTTCCAACACCTTGCCCACCACCAATGTTACACTCACCAGTCTATAGTTCCTTAGCTTTTCCTTACTGTATTTCTTAAATAGTGACGCCATGTTAGCCAACCTCCAGTCTTCTGGCACCTTACCTGTAGCTATCATTGTTACAAATATATCAGCAAGAGGCGCAACAGTCACTTTTCTAGCTTCGCACAGAGTTCTCAGGTACACCTGATCAGGACCCAGGAATTTATTTGCCTTTATTCGCTTGACATCCAGCACCACTACCTCTGTAATATGGACATTTTTCAAGATGTTGCTATTTGTTTCCCCACGTTTTCTATCTTTCACATACTTCTTCATAGTAATCCTTATGCAAAATACTTTTTAGTATCTCTTCCATCTCCTGTGGTTCCACACATGATGGCATTGCTGATCTTTAAGGCAGCCTATTATCTACTGAGTTACCCTTTTATCCATAACTTGTTTGTAGAATCCCTTTGGATTTTCCTTGACCCTAAAACTACCGTACTCACACCTCTGAGCAAACTGAATAGACACCTCATAGCACTATATCTAATTGCAATTCCTTGGTCTTTAACTCTCCACTAGCCTCATTTATTCAAAGTCAGAATCTGTCTGTAATTTGGATGAAAATTACAGAGAGGAGCAGAAATTGAAGAATAGGTTTTTTTTAATTTTACTCATTGGATTTACTCATTACTAGCATTTATTGCCCATTCATAGTTGCCCTTGTGAAGATGGAGGTGTGTTGTCTTCTTGAACACCTGCAGTCCATTTGCTGTAGGTACTTCCCTCCGTGGAGGGTGTTATAATTGGCGACGTTAATTATCTGAATGTAGACTGGGATAGCAAAGAAAAGAGAGGGGTAAGGGCCCCTTGAGTTGCATATAGGAAGATTTTCTACATCTGTATGTCTCTAGTCCAGTGAGAAAGGAAGCACCTCTAGTTGTGGTTCTTGGGAATAAGGTGGGCAAAGTAGGTCCGTCTCCGAGGGAGAATATTTGGATGATAGTGATTGCAACATCACAAGATTTAGGGTTGCTATTGAAAAGGATATCAAAAAATACAATACGAATAGTTAACTGTTGGAAAACAACTGACATAGGATAAGAATGAAATGGGCCAAAGAAATTGAAGTCAAAAGCTATCAGAAAAAAAATGGCAGATGTACAATGTGCTCCTTTTAAAGAAAAGATGGGACATACTTCCCTCAAAAGAAAATGTAGGGTAAAAAATCCCAAATTTCCTGGGTGACAAAAAAAAAATAGATTAAAATGAAAAAGCATGACAGATGTTGGTACAAACATTGATGACCAGGCTGAATGTATTAGGTTCAGAGGGATAGTGAAAAGGCAAGTAAAAGAAGCAAAGTGGGAGTCTGAACAAAGAATGCAAGATCATATAAGAGGGAATTATAATGTCATCTTTAAGCACATAAATAGTAAATGGGTGGTAAAGGAGAGGTGGGCCCAATTAGGAGTTGAAAAAGAGCATGGCTGAAATATTAAACAATACCTGTTTTTACAGGGAGAAAGGGGAATCATTTGAAGGGTCTAAAATTGACGAGTTATTGGATAGTTTGCCTGTACTTAAAATTGACAAGGCACCTAGTCTGTGTGAGACTTATTCAACAATACTGAAGGAAGTGCAAATGGGAATTGCAAACAGCCTTTCTTAGGCTCAGATGGTGTCAGAGGACTGGAGACTTGCAAACATTATGCCTTTGTTGAACAATAAGTGAAAGAATAAGCCAAGCAATTACGGATCAGCCAGTCTTGCAGTGGTGGTTGAAATATCTCTGGAAACAGTAATGCAGGCTAGAATTAATAATCACATAATGTAGTTGACTTTGGGAAGGTTGGCATAGATTTCCTTAGGGCGCATGTTTAATTATCTCTCTGTAACAAAAACAGAAGCTGCTGGAAAAGATCAGCAGGTCTGGCAGCATCTGTGAAGAGAAATCAAAGTTAATGATTAAGTTATGGTGACCCTTCCTTAGATCTGATGTTAGTTAGGAAAATGTTGGTTTATATGCAGAAGACAGGGTTGAGGAAGGGGTAAGGAGTAAATCATAGGTGGGGATAGAGCCTAAAGAGAAAGAAAATCAGTTGGACAGACAGAGGAGTGGATAATGATCAGCTGAGGAGGCTGAATGGCTACCAATAGGGACTGTTAGTGGCTAACAATGGGTTGTGATAACAATTGTGTGGCCATAGGGGCTAGGATATGGGAGACTTCTAGTCCTAAAGTTATTGAACTCAGTATTTAGTCCAGAGAGCTGCAGGGTCCCCAAGCAGAAAATAATGTGTTGTTCTTTCAGCTTGTGCTGAGTTTTGCTGGAGCACTGCAGCAAGCCTGAGACAGAGATATTGGCCAAGGAACAGGGTAGTCTGTTAAAGTGGCAGGCAGCTGAAAACTTGGTCATTTTTGCGGGCAGGACATAGGTCACCCAGTCTATGCTTCATTTCCCCAGTGTAGAGGAGATCACATTGTGAGCAGAAAATGCAGTAGAGTAGACTGTGTGAAATGCAGGTAAATGCTGCTCCACCTGGAAGATATGTTTGAACCATTGGATACTGAAGTCTTCTGGGGTCTTTTGAGGAGAAAATAGAAAGGGTTGCTCAGGGAATTCCTGTTAATTTGGTGCATGTGGACTTCAAGTAGGTGCTACGTGCTACACAACAGATTTGAGAGTAAAGTTATAGCTCATGGAATAAAAGAGACAATAGCAGCATAGATATGAAATTGGCTGAGAGAGATAAAAGCAGAGAATAATGGCTAATAGCTATTTGTTGGGCAGGGAGACAGCTTTGCAGTGGAGTTCCCTTAGGGTCCGTGTTGGAACCTTCCTTCTGATAAAAATGTGTATTAGTAATCTGCATTGAAGAATTGTAAAACTCTACCGAGGTAAGTGTAGAGCCTCAAAAGGAAATGACATGTTGGTAGATGAGCAGATGATGCCTTTTGGCAGGAAAGAACACAGATTCACAATGCAATCAATTCGAAAGGAGGAGTGCAGGAACAGAGGAAGCAGAGTATATTTGTACATTGAAGGTAGCAGGAAAAACTGAGTGAAACTACTACTAAAGCATAAAGTACATGAGCTAGGAGATTATGTTGAACTTAAACAAGACATTAGTTCAGAGCAGCTGGAATACTGTGTCTAGTTTTGGGTGTCATTCTTTGAAACGGATGTAATGGCATTGGAGAAAGTGCAGTGCAAAAATGGTTCACAAGATTGTACAGGGTTGAGAAATTTCATGTTATAATGAGAGTTCAGAGAAATTAGTACAGTTTTAGAAATTAGAAAGAGATCTGATTGATGAATTGACAATCACGACAGTTTGGATAGAGTAAGTAGGGAGATAAAGTTCCCATACAAGAAAGTTTGGAAACTAAGAGGACACAGATTTAAAGTAATTAGTAAGAGAAGCAAAAGTGATATCAGGAAAACTAAACAGAGAACAGATGTTTAGGGTCTGAATGCATTAGACTGGTAGGTAAGGTTGTTTCACATGGAATACAAACAGAACTAGCTATTTGGAAACCAAACTGGCTTGAAGGTACGAGGGTGGTGGTGAAGGGTTGCTTTTCAGACTGGCGGCCTGTGACCAGTAGTGTGCTGCAAAGATCGGTGCTGGTCCTACCATTTTTTTGTCATTTATATGAATGATTTGGATCTGAACATAGGAGGTATAGTTAGGAAGTTTGCAGATGACACCAAAATTGCAAGTGTAGTGGATAGCGAAGAAGGCTACCTTAGATTACAATGGGATCTTGATCAGATGAGCTAATGGGCTGAGAAGTGGCAGATGGAGTTTAATTTAAATAAATGTGTGGTGCTGCATTTTGGAAACGCAAATCAGAGCAGGACTTATATACTTAATGGTAAGGTCCTGTGGGGTGTTGCTGAACAAAGAGACTTTGGAATGTAGCTTCATAGTTCTTTGAAGGTAGCTTCACATAAGATAATGAGAAAAGTGTTTGGTATGCTTGCTTTTATTGGTCAGAGCATTGAGTATAGGCATTGGGTGGTCATGTACAGGACATTGGTTAGGCCACTATTGGATACTGCATGCAAGTGTAATCTCTTTGCTCTCGGAAGGATGTTGTGAAACTTGAAAGGGTTCAGAAAAGAAAGGATGTTGCCAGGGTTGGAGAGTTTGAGCTACAAAGAGAAGCTGAATAGGCTGAGTTTATTTTCCCTGGAGCATCAGAGGCTGAAGGGTAACCTCATAGTGGTTTATAACATCATGAGGGGAATGGATAGGGTAAGTAGACATGGGTCTTTTCCACAGTGTGAGGGAGTCCAAGATTAGATGGCGTAGGCTTAAGGTGAGAGGAGAAAGATTTAAAAGGGACCTACCAGGCAACTTTTTCACACAAAGGGTGGTGCGTGTATGCAATAAGCTGCCAGAGGAAGATGAGCTGTCAATTCCACCATTTAAAAGCCATCGCGTTGGCTATGTGAATAGGAAGGATTCAGAGGGATATGGGTCAAATGCTGGCAAAAGTGACTCGATTTATTTAGATATCTGGTCGGCAAGGATGAGTTGGACTGAAGAGTCTGTTTCCGTGCTGTACATCTCTATGACTCTATCTTTCCTCTCCAATACTATTGCGGGTGACCAGAGCTGGGAGGTACCGGTTGGCGGAGGCCTGTGCTGGGTGTCGCTGCAGGAGTTGGCGAGCAGAGTGGTGATGGATGTCCAGCTTTATGGCCAGCGCCATCTGTCACTTGAAGATGCTGATGTTCAGACCTGAGCAGGACACACAATTATACAGTGGATCCCATCTGCACATATCCCTGCTCTGACAGAAATCCACATCAGCGCTGGGTTCCCCAGGAACCTGCACCCCACAACCTGAGTATGTTCTTGGGTATGCCATCCAAGCTCTTCTGTGTTGTGCACAGGAGTTTCCTGCTGCACACCATTTACTTCTCTTTATTCACCATCTGGACACACCCTGGTGTTCCCTTTTACCGCTGGAGAGGAGTGGGAGTCTCCATGGAAGACAGTCTACTTTGTTTTTCATCAGGGACCTAGGGTAGAGGATGTTGCATGCAGTAGTTCTGTGTAACTACAGATGGTGCCAGTTCATGGGCTCCCAATCCTGTTTGTTCTATGGTGCTGTGGAATCCGTGGACCACTCATATGCATTGTGGGCAGATGCATCCCCTCTTTGGGTATTTGAAAATTTGTCTTTGTTGTTCTTTTGGTTGCACTTCAGCCCCCCCAACCTATACATTGGACACCTGGAGCAAAGGGGTGTTGGCAAGTCAGAGAACTTCCTCATGGGCCAAAGTGACCATCAATAGGTCCAGGCTGCAGGCTATGGAGAGGATAATTTCCCAACTGCCTTCCCCTTTTCCACAGCTACATTTGTGCCCATGTGTCCTTAGAGAGACCATATGCTGCATCAATTATCCATGATGCTTTCCGAGGTGGGCACCAGGAGGGGGAACGAGTGCTAGAGTGCATTATTTCCTCCTCTAACTCCATTTTTATTTCCCTTCTTTTTTTCCCTGCTGTCGCCATCTTTGTTATTAGATTAGATTACTTACTTACAATGTGGAAACAGGCCCTTCGGCCCAACAAGTCCATACCAACCCACCGAAGCGCAACCCAAGCAGACCCATTCCCCTACGTTTACCCTTTCACCTAACACTACGGGCAACTTAGCATAGCCAATTCACCTAACCTGCACATTTTTGGACTGTGGGAGGAAACCGGAGCACCCGGAGGAAACCCACGCAGACATTGGGAGAACGTGCAAACTCCACACAGTCAGTCGCCTGAGGTGGGAATTGAACCCAGGTCTCTGGTGCTGTGAGGCAGCAGTGCTAACCACTGTGTCACCGTGCCGTATTGTATTAGTGTGGTGAGTGCTTGATAATTGTTCATTTACTCTGTAAGACAGGTGATTTGGTGGTGCTGATTGAATAAAAGATGTGCAGAGGTGTGTAATAGGTCCTCTGAAGAAAGACAAAAGGCTGAGTTTTCTGGGCCAGAAGGCTCAAATCCCGCCAGCTCCAGAGATAAGTCATAAAATACTTGAACAGGTTGGTTAAAAATTACAAGACCGAGTTCAGATTTTGTTGTTGCTGCACTGTCCCTGGTGGCCAGTGCTTGTAACTTGTCCTTTTAATTCATGAAATGGGTGATTTGGTTGTGGGTATTAAAAGAAATGGCTGGTATTCACTGATATTTCAAAGGCTTTAGAGAGAGAGGTGGGCACTGTTGGGGTTAGAATACAATATCTCCCCCTTAGAAGAGACAGTTCCAGTGATATTGTTGCTGGATTGTTAATCCAGAGGTCCAAGGTCATGTTCTGGACCCAGGTTCAAATCCAGCCATGACAGATGGTGGAATTTGAATTCAATAAAAATCTGGAATTAAGAGTCTAATGATGATCATGAAACCATTGCTGATTGTCAGAAAAACCCATCTGATTTACAATTGTCCTTTAGGGTATAAAACAGCCACCTTACCTAGTTTGACCTACATGTGATCCCAGACGCACAGCAATGTGGTTGACATTTATCCCTAATTGCCCAGAGGGTAGTTAGGGATGGCCAATAAATGCTGACTTAGCCAGTGACACCTACGTCCCATGAAAGGATTAAAAATCTCCACTTTAATTTAGTCCCCTCCCTCTGCTCATAAGTCCATAAGTTATAGGAGCAGAATTAGGCCATTTGGCCCATCGAGTCTGCTCTGCCATTCGATCATGGCTGATTTGCTCCTCACCCCCATTTTCCTGCCTTCTCCCCATATCCCTTCAATCCGTTACCAATTAAACATCTGTCTAACTCCTCCTTAAATTTACTCACTGTCCCAGCATCCTCCGCACTTTGGGGTAGCAAATTCCACAGATTCACAACCCTTTGGGAGAAGTAGTTTCTCCTCAACTTGGTTTTAAATTTGCTACCCTTTTACTCTAAGCTTCTGACTTCTCATCCTCTCCTTCCTACCCTTCCATTGTTTTTCTAGTTGCACTGCCCCGATGTAGAGAGTAGCAATTGTTAATTGAATAGCTACTTTCATTAGTTTAGTTGATGGTGGTTATTTCAAAACAAAAGGCCAGTTTTGGGAAGCTGGTGTGTTGCAGTGGCAATGATATTGCTGGTTCAAGACCCACCTGTTTCAGAAGTGAGTCATAAAAGGTCTGATTTTTTTTTTAAGCCTGAAAGTTCAAAATATTTTAAAAAGACATGATTTTCCAATTAAGGTCAGTAAGAAATTACATTAAAGTATGAAATACATCATACAATTGTGGAAGAGACTAATTCCTGCTTCAGGAGATAAATAATGAACACTATACAAAAACACAGAGAATGTCACAAAGTGAGATGCCCATTGGACTGTGCAGGCTTGGTGGACCAAATAGCTGGGTTGACTCAAAGTGATTTAAAGGAATAAATTGCTCAGAGTGAGATCCCCAATCTGTTCCTTGAACTGAAGCTATACCTCTTAACATTTGCAAATAAACAAATGACAGGGGCTTTCTGGCCTCTGCATTATCCTGGGGCTACTGGTAATCTCTAATTCTAAGAAGCCATGAACCTGTCTGGTGTAATTCTAATGAGGCTGTATCGCGTTACTAAGTCACCTTTTATTTACATATGAGCAGCCCTTGACTAAAGTACCGTCTCTTCTGAGGCAGCTGTCAGAGTGAACAGGATGTCTGACACTCCTGTTTATGTCTGTCAGCCATGGCTCCCTGATTGGACCAGATTAACAGCCCCAGTCATGGGACTCACATTCTGTGAGGTTCACCTGACTGACCTTGTTACAATCAGTTGATCCCTCCCCCTCTGAGTCTGAGGACATAGGCCAGTATTTTCTCTTGGAAGGCCTCCTAGGGTGTTTTAGCTCCAGATCAGGTTCCTCTGACTTGGCATCAGATACACACGGGAACTCGCCTCTTTTGCCAGGAGCACCTCTGTAGAATTTCACTTTTTTTTCTCGTGGCAAAAGCGTCAAGCTGGCTACATCAGTCATGTCCATCTCTGAGTCAGAGGACTTGTGAACACTTGACATAGAAGGTGAACCCACAGGTTCCGACGGCCTGTCAGATTGTTCAAAGGGCAGGGCACAGTATGCTCCTACACCATTTGTGAATATGCAGCTTCCATTTGGTACACATGCTTGTTCAGGACTGTTGCTCCTACCCGAACTTTATACATCACTGGACCTGACTCGCATTGACCATGCCTCTGACCCATGCAGGGCGATCCCACCAAACTTACACCAAACTTCATCCTCTGAATCAACCCATCACTCTTCCTTGCTGGTGTCTGGTGTCTAGCATTGGCTTTCCTGATGCCGTTTCACCATTCCATCATCCCCCAGCTCTGGGAAGATCAGATGTAACCTTTTGTGGAGTCTTCTGCCCATCAGCATCTCTACCAGTGCTACCCCTGTAGTTGCATGTAGGATGGTCCTAATATCAAATAAGAACCATAACAGCGTGATATCTAGTGGGGCTAGAGGTGTTTTCAAGCCAGCCTTCAAAGTTTGGACTGCTGTTTCTGCCAGACCATTGGAAGATGGGTGGTATGGAGCTGTCCTTATATATCAAATCACATTAAACTTTAGGAAACATTCAAATTCCCTGCTGGTAAATGATGGCCTGTAATTTGTGACCAACACATCCAGGAGTTTGTGTACCGAAATGTTGCTCACAGTTTTTTATTTGTTGCCTCTGTGGTTAATGAATGAACTCTATGTATGCCTAACCACTTTGAATGGGCACCCACAATGACTAAGGACATTCAGCCCATGAAAGAACTGCATAGTTGACGTACAACTGAGTGCAAGGTTTACCCAGCCATGTGGGGGAGTTGCTGGCAGTATTTTTTGTCCTTATTTGTACCCTGGGCACTGCTGCACCAACACAGCTATGACTACATCCAGTCCTGACCACCAGATGGCACAACATCTTGCCAACATCTTCATTTTGGAAATCCTCCAGTAGCCCTGATGGAGTTCAGCCAGTATCTGGTAGTGACCTTTGCTCGGGACAATCACTCTTGCTTCCCATAATAATATGCCATCCTGTACTGTGATCTGGACTGTCCAGGTCCAAAAAGGTTTCACAACAAGAGGTATCTCTTGTTGTGATGGCCCCTTCGTTTCCCCCATTACCACCAGTTATTTCAATTTTGCAAAGACTGGATCTCTCTGCTGCCAAGTCTGATATTGTCAGCTATGATTGGGATTGTGTCCAGAAAATTTAATATCATTACAGACTGTTCCATTGGGTGTGTCACAGAGGTGTAACTGCTAATGGGATCAATGCATCTGACTGATCTTCGCAGGTTTATTAACTTGCAATTATAAGCATTATTATTAGAGCACACTGCCAAATGTGGTCTGAAGCTTTGTTAGGGGCACTGCCTTATCCACTTTACCAGCCTAAGTAGGGGTTTGTGGTCCTTGATTATCATAAATTTTTATCCACAAAGGTATTGGTAGAATTTCCTGACTCCAAATATGACTGCCAATCCTTCTTTCCCTATCTGGCTGTAAGTGTGCTCTCCATTAGCCCAAGTTCTGTATACTGTCTATTGGGCGTTCCTCTCTATTGGGCAAGCTACAAGCTAATACCACCCTGATGCTCTACGGGGAAGTATTACGTGCCAAAATAGACCTATCTTGGGGCTGTAGTATGCCAACACCTTTGAGGATGTTATCTGTTTCTTTACTTCACTTAAAACTAGGGCTTGTCTTTGCCACCATTTTCAAGGTTGACCCTTTTTTTTAAAGAAGTTGATGCCAAGATTGAGGCCTAGTTATGTATGACAATTTCCCAGCCCAAGAAAAGACCTACGCTCCTAAACAGACAGGAGAGCTAGGGCACTTCTAATCATTTTATCTTCCAAAAGGTGTAACTTTGTCTTACCGACTGTGTAGCACAAGTTGATCACTTGGGGTGACTGGAATATGCATCTTTTCCTCCTTTGGCTTATGCCTGTCTTGTAACCATTTCTTAGGACTATGTTCAAGTTCTTTAAATGCTCATTATTAGTTTTCCCTGTTGTTTGAATGTCTTCTAGGTAAATGACAATCTGGGGTAGACCTTGCAAAATGTTCTCTATCATCTGCTGAAAAATCGAACAGGCTGACATATCGAAATGGCAGTCTCATATATTTGTACAAAGCTTTATGGGTGTTAATAACTTATGGGTATTACTATGGGTCATAACTTCTGAGTATCTCATGTCTAAACACAGTTGTGAGTAAGCATGGCTCATGTCCAGCTTTGTGAAGGACGGCCTCCCTGCTGGTTTTGTGTATAAATCCTCTGTGCAAGGGATTGAATATTTATCCACCTGCAAAAAGTGGTTTACCATTTGTTTAAAATCCCCACAGAGGTGAACCGACCTTTTGAGCTTCAAAACCAGTATGACCGGTGCTGCCCATGCCATAAATTGGACTAGTTTGATGATTCCTTCACTTTCCAGCCTTCTTATTTCTGCCTCTACTTTTGCCTGTAAGGCAAATCATACTGTGTGGGCCTTGCCGAATCATGCAATTGAGTCCTGGTCAACATGTAAAGATGCCTTGGCTCCCCTGATAGTGCCTAGACTTTCCTGGAAGACTTCTGGGTATTTAATTAAGACTTCACTCAGGCAACCATTTTCTAATTGAAAAACATTGAGCCAATCTCGGTGAATGTCTTGCATCCAATCCCGCCTCAATAGGCTTGGGCCCGAGCCTTTTACTACAATCACTGGTAACTGACCCAGTTGCTTTTCATAAGACAATGGAAGCGAAGTTGTACCCTTAACCTGAAAAGGTCCCCTGGTATAGGTTCTCAGTTTAGCTGAGCTTGTGCATAAACTTAAGGACTGGAGTCCAGAGTGAGTTTTGTTAAAGACTGGTTCTGCAATCATTGACACAGCCATGCTGGTATCAACTTCCATTGGAACTTGGTGGCCACTTACCCACATGTTTATTTTCATTAGTTCTGATTTGGGTGTCGCTAAGCAACTTAATTCTTCCAAACCAAATATAGGTGGACTTTTCAGTGTATAGACTCTCCTGAATACCGGTTATCTCACTCAGTTTAGGTCTAGGAGGATTCTTTCACTGTCTTGACTTCAAGTACCCGCAGAAACTACAATGTCTTGGCAGCCAGGATCCTGATGGAAATTTTAATCATTTGGCCGAGTATTGGCTTTGTTTTAGGGATTTTGTTGTGGGCCGATCTAAATGGCCCTGATCATAGAACATAGAACATAGAACAATACAGCACAGAACAGGCCCTTCGGCCCACGATGTTGTGCCGAACATCTATCCTAGATTAAGCACCCATCCATGTACCTATCCAATTGCCACTTAAAGGTCGCCAATGATTCTGACTCTACCACTCCCACGGGCAGCGCATTCCATGCCCCCACCACTCTCTGGGTAAAGAACCCACCCCTGACATCTCCCCTTTACCTTCCACCCTTCACCTTAAATTTATGTCCCCTTGTAATACTCTGTTGTACCTGGGGAAAAAGTTTCTGACTGTCTACTCTATCTATTCCTCTGATCATCTTATAAACCTCTATCAAGTCACCCCTCATCCTTCGCCGTTCCAACGAGAAAAGGCCGAGAACTCTCAACCTATCCTCGTACGACCTATTCTCCATTCCAGGCAACATCCTGGTAAATCTTCTCTGCACCCTCTCCAAAGCTTCCACATCTTTCCTAAAGTGAGGCGACCAGAACTGCGCACAGTACTCCAAATCTGGCCTAACCAAAGTCCTGTACAGCTGCAACATCACTTCATGACTCTTGAATTCAATCCCTCTGCTAATAAACGCTAATACACCATAGGCCTTCTTACAAGCTCTATCCACCTGAGTGGCAACTTTCAAAGATCTATGTACATAGACCCCAAGACCCCTCTGTTCCTCCACCTGACTAAGAACTCTACCGTTAACCCTGTATTCCGCATTCTTATTTGTTCTTCCAAAATGGACAACCTCACACTTGACAGGGTTGAACTCCATCTGCCACTCCTCAGCCCAGCTCTGCATCATATCTAAGTCCCTTTGCAAACGACAACAGCCCTCCTCACTGTCCACAACTCCACCAATCTTCGTATCATCTGCAAATTTACTGACCCACCCTTCGACTCCCTCATCCAAGTCATTAATAAAAGTTACAAACAGCAGAGGACCCAGAACTGATCCCTGCGGAACTCCGCTTGTAACAGGGCTCCAGGCTGAATATTTACCATCTACCACCACTCTCTGACTTCGACCGGTTAGCTAGTTTTCAATCCAATTGGCCAAGTTTCCCTCTATCCCATGCCTCCTGACTTTCCGCATAAGCCTACCATGGGGAACCTTATCAAATGCCTTACTAAAATCCATGTACACTACATCCACTGCTCTACCCTCATCCACATGCTTGGTCAACTCCTCGAAAAATTCAATAAGACTCGTAAGGCAAGACCTACCCTTCACAAATCCGTGCTGGCTGTCCCTAATCAAGCAGTGTCTTTCCAGATACTCATAAATCCTATCCCTCAGTACCCTTTCCATTACTTTGCCTACCACAGAAGTAAGACTATCTGGCCTGTAATTCCCGGGGTTATCCCTATTCCCTTTTTTGAATAGGGGCAACATTCTCCAGTCCCCTGGTACCACCCCCTTTGACAGTGAAGACGAAAAGATCATTGCCAACGGTACTACAATTTCCTCTCTTGCTTCCCATATAATCCTAGGATATATCCCGTCAGGCCCGGGGGACTTGTCTATCCTCAAGTTGTTCAAAATGTCCAACACATCTTCCTTCCTAACAAGTATCTCTTCTAGCTTACTAGTCCGTTTCACACTCTCCTCTTCAACAATACGGTCCCTCTCGTTCGTAAATACTGAAGAAAAGTACTTGTTCAAGACCTCTCCTATCTCTTCCGACTCAATACACAATCTCCCACTACTGTCCTTGATCGGACCTACCTTCGTTCTCGTCATTCTCATGTTTCTCACATACGCATAAAATGCCTTGGGGTTATCCTTGATCCTATCCGCCAAGGATTTTTCATGCCCTCTCTTAGCTCTCCTAATCCCTTTCTTCAGGTCCCTTCTGGCTATTCTGTATCCCTCCACTGCTCTGTCTGAACCCTGTTTCCTCAACCTTACGTAAGCCTCCTTCTTCCTCTTTACTAGACATTCAACCTCCCTCGTCAACCAAGGCTCCCTCACACGACCATTTCTTTCCTGCCTGATAGGTACATACATATCAAGGACACGTCGTATCTGCTTCTTGAAAAAGTTCCACATTTCCACCACATCCTTCCCTGACAGCCTATGCTCCCAACTTATGCTCCTCAAATCCTGTCTTACAGCATCGTAATTTCCCTTCCCCCAATTGTAAAATCTACCCTGTTGTGCGCACCTATCTCTCTCCATAACCAAGGTGAAAGTCACAGAATTGTCACCATCACCAAAATGTTCACCCACTAACAAGCCCATCACTTGTCCTGGTTCATTACCGAGTGCCAAATCCAAAATGGCCTCCCCTCTGGTTGGACAATCTACATACTGAGTTAGAAAAGCTTCCTGGACACACTGCACAAATACCGCCCCATCCAATCTACTTGATCTAAAGAGCTTCCTATCAATATTTGGGAAGTTGAAGTCGCCCATGACTACGACCCTGTGGCTTCTGCAACTTTCCAAAATCTGTTTCCCAATCTGTTTCTCCACATCTCTGCTGCTATTGGGGGGCCTATAGTAAACAAGGTGACTGCACCTTTCCTATTTCTGACTTCAGCCCATACTACCTCCAAAGGCAGATCCCCCTCAAACTTCCTTTCTGCAGCCGTTATACCATTTCTAATTAGCGATGCCAACCCCCCTCCTTTTTTACCACCCATGATCAGTTTATGTCTTGAGTGTTGCTGGCTATCTGTCCGTAAATCCTGCCTCTGTGTGTAGGATCATTTATCTCTTGGTGCCCCTTCATAGAGGATGTTGTTCTGCTAAACCTGGTAGTTAGTCCATTGCCTTATCTGAAGGGCCCTTAATTAAAAATTATATATATTATAAAATCTGTTAGCCTCTTTCTATTACCATGTTATTTGTAGCATTCGTTTAATCAGGAGAGTCATTTCAACTGGTTAATATAATTTGTTGGGACAGTAACACTCACCCCTGTAACAAGCTTAACATTAATTACTTGGGCATTGACATAAATTTGGTTCTGTCAAATGTGAGTCGATGAATCATCAATTTTTCCTGTGGAATACCTTGAATTTTTTCGCTAATGTTAATGGTCCTACTTCGTAAACATTTTTATAGGAGTAAACATTTTGATATTTGTTGTTCTGAAACTGTGTCTTCTGGGTATGTTCAGAAATTGACCTGTAGTTTTACGGATGGAACTTTGCTTAGTAATAGCTAGGTACTTCTTGTGCTTCTAGTTTTTAAAAACATTACTCGTATTTCCAATTTTGCCTGTAGTTAGTGTTGGTTTGTCCCACGTAACTGTATACCTTTATGAAGGGAATATTGTTTGTTACCTTTCTGCAAGATTGACCTTCTCAGGATTTGTCTAAGGGTCTTCCTCATTTCTGGTCCAGCACATTTTGAGTAGGTTCTGTCCAATCTCTCATTTCTTTGGACTGTAATAGACCTGACAAAGAATCATCAATAATATCAACAATAATTCTGTCTGTCATTCTGATTACAAAGCTCCATAGTCACATCTTAACAGTAATCTGTATGGATCAGTAGTGAAATTATCTAGGCTTTTCCCCAGATGAATTATTCTTTTAAGTCTAGATTTTTCTAGAATTTTATTTGTTCCCACATTAAAGAAGTTATCAAAAGTTTCCAGAATTTCTTCAAAAGCATCGCTGTCTTCCTTTATACTTAGCTTTTTACATTTAAATAGCTAGTCCACTTGTTGAACATAATAGTATATTTACTTGTTCAGATTAAGGTTTCTAATTTAATTTGAAACAATTCCTTTTCATAAGAATTATTTTCTCCAAGATGTCTAATCTTGTAACTTCTGTCTTGATCATTTCTGATATTAAAGGATTGAAATAGTATTATTTCCTTGACATTTTCATATAATATAACTATTTGTTCTTCATCCTTAAAAGCTGTCTTAAATCTGCAGCATCCGGTGTGTGTAATCTGCTGACTTTTCAGATTTTATTTTTGAAGTATAGTAATGCTATTTCAAACTTCATGCTTGTAAGCTTTAATAATTTTACATTGTTGCTTTGTCACCTTATTCTTGTTTTAAAAACTTGTAGATTCTATTATAGGAGTGCTGTGTTGTTTCTGAGAATAAAAGTTAAAAATCTATATTATGGCAATGCTGTACTATTTTAGTTTTAAAATATTAACTTTTATTACATAATAATTTGACTTGCTGTGGGTTTTCCTGTGTTTATCATCAAAGTTGTAGCTTCCCTCTTCTCTAGGTATGTTGGATGTTTTATGCTTCTGTGGCTCAATGATGGTTTGTAGCTTTTTTTTTCCAGTGAAAAGGATTCTTTCACACCTTTCTCCCACTACAAAATGAGTCTCCTTTTCCTGATTTTTAAAATAAACCTTTTTTGACTATTGGCTTAATTCCTTTTTTCCTTCCAAATTAGTGTTTAAGTTATGCATCTCTTGATCCTAGGACAATCTTAAAATTCTTCTACTTCAAAATATTTCAGTTACCCTTTTATTGCCTTTTATACCTGCTCTGCAAGAATCCAGATACTGCACCCTCAGTATTAAGTAATTTATTGGCCTCCGCTTTTGCGACTGTAGCTGTGCTTCATGGTACACGATGGTAGCAACGCTTGCAGTGAATAGAAATGCTCTTTTTTTCCTTCCATTCTCACAGCCACACTTTTCTTGTGCCATTGATTTAACATTTCTTGACTTGCCAACAGGAATTTTTAAGTTTGCTCACAGAGCTACAATTTTTGTTTGCTTCCCTACTGAATCTTGAATTAGGACTGACCTGTAAATCCTTCTTCCCTGTTCTCTAACTGCCAAGAGTGATTCATCTTTTAGCCATGTCATTCTAGCCTACATTGTCTTGCCTCACTTCTGACATAAAGGTATTTGCATGGAGTACTGTTTTTGCCTTGCAGTTCCTTCCATGCATTGTACTGACTCCTGGTCTGTCCAAGTGCTTGCTGCTGTTGGTTGGCTGGCTAAGTATTCTTAAAGTGATAATGTCTTTAAAGGAGTAAGCTCACATCTTCTGAAAATATTTTCTTCCGATTAGAATAGATACTTTTTCACCATTGTCACCTTGAGGTATTTAAGCAGCAATCCCACCACTGATCACCTTATTGTATGTGCTGTGGAAACATTGACTACTAATGAATAGGTTGTGTCTGATCATCTTTTCTGTACTGCGTCTAGAGTGTGTTTAGTTAACAATGATGAGTATGAGCTATTAGTGAATCTTAACAAGAAGAGACACTTGCCTTACAAGATATAGTTTACAGCATAATTATAATAAGTGCAAGTCACAAAGTATTAGTAGTTCTGTCTGTTGAGTCATTGGGAGTCAGGTATGACATGCATCACCTATTGGAATCCTGAGAACCATTACCTCATACAAATTTATTCATTTCAAACAATGAATATAGTTCAGCATTAATGATATAATTACCTCAATGAATATCCTCATTGAACAGCATAAATTTTAAGAACTGTTGTCACTTGGCCTCAGGTACAGATGTTGCTTGGCAAGTACAAATTCTGTGCATTTCAACTAGAAATGCTGCGAAGCTTGAATCTGCTGATGGAAAAGATATTGAAGTATCCACTAATGTGAATCAATCAATGTAAGTGAGTGAGTCAAGTGGAACTTAATGTTAAAAAAGGAACTATCAGATACTTCCATTGCAAATCAGTCATTTGTACAGCCTTTATCAACAAATTGTTCAGCTATAATATTTTATTTTTTTCAGATCAAATCAATGTTAAAAAATAATTCAGAAAAGGAAAGTTGATAAAAATTTTTAGTCCTTTTCACACTATGATACGGTAGACATAACACCAAGACTGAGAATATATGAGATGGTGAGAGCTTCTTCACTTTTATCCCCCTTTTTGTGATGCATATTTTTACTTCAAATATACAGAAGTAGTTGAGAATGGAGTACCTTAGTAAAGGATTACTTTTTAAATAATCAATATTTTGTATAGGTTACGACAAGTTTAATATCATATTACAGCTACCTGTCAACGTTCTTAACTTTTAATGGTTGGGAACAAATTTGAATTTTAGAAATATGTAAATTAAAACTTTAACAATTATAGAATGTTGTCATTTTATTTTGGAAGAAGTATCAGAGATTACTGTGGTTCTCAAACAATAATAAAATCGAATCTTCTAATGCCGTAACTTGACAGCGAAAAGAAAGTGTTGATCTTAAGAAAGCTTTAATGTGAGTAGATTTCCCTAAGGTTCTGTTTCAAAATTAAAGAAAGTTCACGTCGGACACATTTTATAGTATCATATCCCACAAGTTTGTTTAGTTAATATTGCATTTTTTATAATATCATTTGATGTTAGCTGAATTGAGGCAATAGCTCCTGTCATTACTGTCTAAATTAGATGCAAATTTAGATATTAGTTGTGCTTCTTTATATTTGTGATTAATATTGCCAATTTCTTCTGTCTTGTCAATAGATAAAAAAATTGTATTTAAATTGTGTGCTAATTGCATTCAGTTGGATAGATATAATCCTCATCTATTTCCATTATTGGCCTTCAGAGAACTGGTTGTATATTCAGCATTGTGTGTGTGTGTGTGTGTGTGTGTGTGTGTGTGTGTGTGTGTGTGTGTGTGTGTGTGTGCGCGTGCGCACCTATCATATGTTATATTCCTGAAGGAGACTAAGTCATTGTTGCTTTGTTCTTTGAAATTTATTAATGAGTAGTCCTGCAAAGATAAGTCCTCAGGTGTATCTTTTCATTCAAACTAAGTTTGTGTGTGTCAACCAGATAATACAGGTTGATCTCCTCACTGCTTGAGGTATTTCCCACATTATCCCTGTCTTTGCCTGACCTGTAATATTTGGTACGTGATGACTTTTGAACACTGTACATGATTTGGACAGGTAGATGTGACGGGATACAGGAAACACACTCACTGACTTAAGTTTCAAACATTTTAATCCCCTTATTTTAAATGATATGATTCTACTTTCTGCATAGAACAGATGGATAGGCAACACAGGATAATTACTGGTGGGCAGCTTCATTTATAAGATTTAATTGTAGTGCCACCCCTGTGTTGATTATGTTTAAACTGGGACTAGGTCAGAGAAGCCTCCGTTGCAACTGGGGTCCAGGTAAATTGCCATCACCTATCTGCATGATGAAGTCAATCTTTCAGCCATTAGCAAAGATACAACAGTTTGAGGTAATCCGAAAAGAGGACTCTGGGGCAGTCAAGGTGGCAGCTTACCTCTTGATGCTCAGGGAGCATTGCTGTTGCGATAGTTGCATCTCTAACCAAGTCCTAGTTTAAATATAATCGGCATCTTTGAAAGACTATGATTAACATTTATAGAAGAAGCTGTTGCTTTGGTCTGGCAGGTGCCTCACCTATCACCAAAATCAAACCATCAGAAATCAACCAGGAGATCAATGTGCTGCAAGTTAGTTACTCACCTCTCCATTTTCACTCAGCAAGTGTAAAATTCTTGCATACCTTTTCCTCATCATATAGAAAGCTATATTTGTCGACTGAGAGATCAGTAAGGAATTAAAGTTATCAAAATTGACAAGTGACTTGATTTCAATGAGTCACCTGCCTTTAGTTAACATAGCGAAGTAAAACCAAGCTGGTATTTTAGCTTATTTACTATATTATAAGAAAATAAACTTTAAGGGTAAACCGGGAAGGAATATCAAAATGGATAGCAAGAGCTTCTTTAAACATATAAAGAAGCCAAGGTGAACATAGTCCCCTTAGAGAATGAGGTTGAAAAAATAATAATGGGGAAGGAAATGGCAGAGGAGATCAATAAATACTTTTCATTAATATTCATGTAGAAGACACTAATAGCATTCCAAAAATACTAAATAATCAAGGGACAAAAGGGTAGTGGAAATAAATATGATAACTATCATTAGACGAAAAAGTACTAGGGAAATTAACAGGGGTAAAGGCCAGTGTGTCCCCTGGATCTGATGGCTTGCATCCCAGAATATTAAATGAAGTAGTTGCAGAAATTCTGAATATATTGGTAGTAATCTTTCGAGGATCCTTAGATTGAAAAACTGTCAATATAACCACCCTCATTCTAAAAAGGTGGGTAACAAAACATGTGTAACTTTACACCAGCTAACTTAACGTCTGTCATTGGTAAAGTATTAGAGTCTATTTTAAAGGGTGTAATAGCAGAGCATTTAGAAATACATGATACTATGAAGCTAAGTGTGAAGGGAAGGCTTCACGAAGGGTAAATCTGACAATTTGATGAGATTTCTTTGTAGTGGTAACATGCAGGATATGTAAAATGAACCAGTAGGTGTAATATGTTTGGATTTCTAAAAGGTATCTGATAGGCACTGCACATAGACTATTTAATAAGATAAGAACCTGTGCTGTAGAGAGGAGCATATTGGCATGGATGGAAGATCGGCTAACTAATAGAAGACAGTGTGCTGGGAAAAAGAGGGATTTTGGTTGGGAAGGTAACCTTTAACTAGTGGAGTGACACAGGGATCAAAACCTATTGTGTCTAATTTTTTTTAATGGGAATAGATTGTGATCATAACAAGTTTATAATAGAAGGAGAAGTCATTTCACTTTTCTGTAACAAAGAAGCAATGGAAATTATTATTATTTTGAGAGGTACTGGTTGGTGAGATACTGGATCAGAGTATATTGTTGGCAAAGACTTTGGACCTTTTTTTAGTAAGTGTTGTAATTTAAATAAAATATATGAATAATTTAAAATTTACTAATGGGAAGTGCCTTTCCAATTTCATAATGTAAAATCTAAATCACACATTGATAAAAGAATCTTACATAGTTGGAATTGTTTCAAAGTTGCTGACAGAAATGTGGATTTCATGATGGCAATACGGTTTTTCCACCGTGTGGGAAGAAGTTCCCGAATCCAAGTTTGATTCTGAGGGTAGAAATTCTTTGTGTATTTGAAATCCACGTGAGCAAAGAACCTTGTTCAAGCAGAAGAACTGATTTGTCCACATCAGTAATGGACAATACAAAGAAAGGCCTGTACCATTGTCCAGTAATGGAAAAACTGGAGTCACAAGGTGATTTTGATCAATTCGTGACATGGGACACCAAAACAGAGTGCTTGCCATGTGGAAACTGAAGATATCAAGTGCAGAAAATCCAACAAATCGACAGATGCTAAAGAAAGCCACAAGAAGATTGGAAGAATGTGATTTTTTAATTGCGTGCAAGACGAAATGTGTTAGAAAGGAAAGAATTAAGTAGGGCATGTGTGGAATGGGATCAGGAGAACCTGAATGATCTCCGTATCCAGGGATTAAATATGTCCGGCGGACAACACTTTTATTGGAACGAAAAAATATCTTAATATCCTTCTTGAGAAATCCAGAAAATATTTTGATTGGAACAGAGATAAATTGTTCGCAGACCGAGAAACCATTTTGATCTTTATGTCTCAAATTGTTTGGAAAATGTATATAGATTTATAACTTATAACTTGGTCTATGGACCTAACAGAAACCTTCTTTGCAGAGATTAAGATCACATGCACTTGCTTTTGATTGAGTTAGCTTTTATAGCATTTTTAAAATATGCAAATATATATCTGAAGATTACAGTACATTATGAGCAATTTATTAGATGTCCACAATGATAAAAAACCTGTTGAATTTTAAAATGATAATGAAAAAAACCTTTTTGGGTTTCGCTGAGTCACTCAGGAAGTTCAAGGGTGCAACAGGTGATGGTAGTGAGTAAGAATACGAATGGGGGACGTAAGCAGAGTCTATTTTTAGGAATGGTGCTGTTTGCTGTGCTGTCAGTGGACTCCACTGATTCCCTGTGTAATAGACTCATTAAAGAGGCAAGAACAGCTTGATTAGTTTGTGCTGTTAGAATTCAGGGAGACATTCTAGGAATTAGAATTTAGGAATTAGAGAGGTTCTAGGAATTAGCAAGCAACCAAGTGGCCAAAAGTCAGGGCTCAGGTAAGTCCTAGGATCTGTTCAGAAGAGTCTATGTGTCACTAACAGTTCCATGAGGTTGTGAGCGAGGATGAATGAAACCCAACAATTGTATTTGCTTCACACCGCTGAGCCAGATTAAAGAGCAGTTCTCGTTCAGTAAATCTAGTTGTCATTGAAAAACTAGAGTTGCGCATGTGAATATATGCTGGAGTGCGGTTTTGAGAGTGTAGAACCAGGAAAGGAGCGTAATGGACCTGAACATGAGCAGTTGTTGCAGCAGCCCAAAACAGAGCGGCCCTTGAGAGAAAGTGTCAAGGCCACGGTGACAAAAATGAAGAATTGTAATCCCTCATGAAATTTAATGAGATTTGATGACCCACTGTGCCAATAAGCTCTGGGGAAATTGCTGAGGAACTGACGGGATCTGTCCTGATCATATGTGCACTGTAGTTCATTACCCTCATTTACCTCAGGTGGATTATGGATGTTGCAACATACATTGTACATGTGTTGTGGATTATTTTATTATAATTCTGATATGATATGGTTTGTTCAAAGCCACGTGATCTTGTGGTTTTATTCTCATAATCCCCCAAATCTACAGCTAGATCATCTTGTCTTGAATCATAACAAATCTAAAACTTAAATAGCGACAAAAACAGTGCTTAGTTATGAATTTCTCTTTCTTGTTATTTGTTATAGTGAAAATGTTTAAACCTAAAATCCTGTTGCATCATCTCTTTCAGTTATTAAACTGGATGATCACTTTAAAAAAAGTGGAAAAAAAGTGATGAGTCTCTCCAGAGATTGTAACAATTTGAAAATTTGGTTGGTCTTCATGTGGAATACTTCTAGGGAAGTGGCTAGCTATCGTTTTCTCTGGTGTATTAAGGGAAGGAAAATAAATGCTGGCCTTGGCTCTGATGCACACATCCGAGGAGTGAAAAAAAGCCATAGCGGGAGGGAGGCAGAAAAGTGCAACTGAGGACACAATTCAGATGTACTATGACCTCATTGAATGGCAGAGCATGTGAAATGGGCTGAATTACCTATTCTTGGTCCTAGTTCATATAAATAAACACAATTGCAATATAGCATGATTTATGTGGTGTTGCATGAGTGAAAAAGCATTTCATTGTGGTCAACAGCAAGTAATGGCTGATCAACCGTACCTGTACAGTTGCCAGCGACCATTATCAGAAGTCACTGGCATACCTACCTGACACCTGTGGAGAAGTGTTTTGGCAGCCTCCAGGTCAGCAGAGAGCCAGATACAGAACTGTGCCATATGCTACTAGGCACAGGCAGCTAGCCCACAGCATGAGGCTGGCACAGTCAGTGGTTAATGATCTGCTGTGGCCTCAAACCTGCCTTCACTTCCTTCCAAATACACTGCAGCACTGACCATTCAAAAGGGTGACATGGGATTACAAGCAGGGCCACTCTCCTTGCTCAGCCCCATATAATTCTCACTCAAATTCACTGCTGATGGCTGAGCTGCTCATCTGTAAGTACCATTTCACGTCTTCCTTTTCATTTTTTCTGTCTGACACTTCAGACCTGGGCAAAAGTGAGCTGAAATGGTTTTCACATTATTGTGACAGTGGTGAGATTGTTTTCTGGTTTACGTGGGCTGTTCCCTGCATATCAAATTTCTACTGTCTGTTCTGTCATCTTCCTGCATCCGCCCCTGGGCCACCATCCCCACATTCATGGTGTGCCTGTAATTATTTGAGCTGAAAATAAATATACTTACGTGAAATTTGAACAGTATAAGATGTTTAAACCTTTAGTACTGAATTTCAACAATTTAACCTCAGTAAGTCAGTAGGTCTCTCTTGAACCATTGTGGTTTGGTAACAGAAATTTCCCAAGTACTGCTCTCAATGAAGCAAAGAGAATATTCAAGCTATTAGTATGATTTTCAAATGTTGAAGCAGAATTAATGAAAAGTGCCCTGATTTTAACACTTGTTGGAATAATATGTATATGGAGAGAGAATGGATCAGACCAGAAGCTCCTGTCACCTTATCTGTATGTAAACAGGATCATTTTAGCTTTGTGGCTTTCCTTATTATTCTGTGAAAGGGCTATCTTCACCTGCAGACTCAGGTAGCCTACGTAACCAATACAATATCCAGATTCCCTGAATAAAAGTAAAACAAGGAACTGTCTTTAAAAGCAAGGTTGTACCTCATGCTTGTTGTGGGACTGTGGGAAACTAATTGCCAACTGAACCAATTCAAGGGCTGTCACCTGGTCTCCTGATGTGTCCTAAATCATGTCTTTTTGGGCAAAGTAGGGACCAAAAGGGAGATGTGCTTCCCCAGCAGGAGTATCTCAAGATCACTGTCAGACCGATCTAGACAAGTGAGTCTTCAAACCAACAACAGCACCCCACGATTTAGAAGTGCTTTTTAGAATAGCATGGATGAGGAAATCTTTTGACTTCTTTGCTTCTCCCACCATCACCTCTCACATTCCTCTCCCCTCCTCCTTCACTACTCTCAACAATTGGAATGTATGGTAGGGGGCTAGGACATAGGGGGATTCAGACCCTAAAATTATTGAACTTGATACTTAGTCCCCAAGTGGAAAATGAGGTGTTGTTCTTCTGATTTGCGCTGAGTTTTGTTGGAACACTGCAGCAAACCTAGACAGACAGCAGCACCTCCAGCAGTGACACAGTGGCTCAGTGGTTAACACAGTTGCCTCACAGCACCAGGGTCCCCCGTTCAATTCCAACCTCGGTTGACTGTGTTAGTTTGCACATCCTCCCTGTGTCCGCGTGGAGATGTTTTTCCTGTGTTTGCATGGGTATTCCCCATAATCCAAAGATGTGTGGGCTAGGTGAATTGGTCATGCTAAATTGCCCTTAGTGTTCACGGATGTGTAGGTTACGTGCATTGGTCAGGGGTAAATGTCGAGTAATAGACAAGGGGAATAAGTGTGGGTGAGTTACTCATCTTTCCAAAAAAAAAAGGGGTGGCATGGTTTCTCAGTGGTTGCCTCACAGCGCCAGGGACCCAGGGGTAAGTGTAGAGTATTGAGGTGGGGGAGTGGGTTTGGGTGTGGGTTGCTGTTCGGTGGGTCGGTGTGGGCTTGTTGGGCCAAAGGGCCTGTTTCCACACTAGGGATTTTATGATTCAATAATTGTCTCTTTGCCATTGATTGAACATATAATCATCAAGCTAAACACCTCTCTAGCTCATTTCAATCTTTCTTATCTCTCCATTTCCTTTGTTCACATTGTCATACCACTGTAATTCTATTTTCATATTTTGTCAGTTGTCACATCACTAACTGACTGCTGAAAGTCTGTCCACCATCTACAAAGCAAAAGTCAGGAACACTCCCCACTTCCCTGGATAAATGCAGCTCCAACAATACTTGAGGTTGACAACATCCAGGACAAGCCAGTCTGCTTGTTTGGCACCACCTCCACAAACTTATATGTTCTTCTATCATTTACACTCAGTATCACATTTTATATCTTTCACAAAATGCACTGCAGAAATTCATCAGTACTCCTTAGACAGATCTTCAATTCCACAAGCATTGCCATCTAACGACAAGGGCAGCAGATACATGGGAACATCACCTTCTGCAAGGTTCCCTTCAAGACACTCACTGTTATTCAGTGTCACTGGTCAAAATTCTGGAACCTCTTCCCTCATAGCATTGTGTCTGTACCTAGCGAAAATAGATTACGTCAGGCAGCTCACATTCACTTTCTTGAGGGTAACCAGATAACTAAACATAGAGGAACCTTGATTACCTGAACGAGATGGGTGGGCACTATTTCGTTCGAATAATTGATTATTCGGATAATTGATTTTAGCTTGAATGTGAAGCCTTACTGATCTAATGCTGTGCTCTACCAGAACATTTGGTTAAATCTATAATTTTAATGAGTCTGCTATTCAAACAAACTAGTCTTTGCGGTCTGCAAATTACAGGTTAAAATGAAAAGAACTAAACCTTTAACATGAAATCCCAGCATTAAACAAGGTCCCGAACAGCTTCTATAATCGCAAGACCACTTACAGTATCAGTTTCTGGGAACTCAGTCTCGCGATAGAAAGTCGGAAGCCCTGCCTCGTGCACGCGTTTACGTTCTTGAGCCTTGTCTTTAAATGAACGACCCGGTAAAGTGCCGGGAATACTGTAAAATGCTTACTTTTGCTGTGTAACAACCCTTACCTAAAAAATATCCAGTTGCTGATGCTTGAGCTGCTTGGATTTCTTTGTCTTTGCTAGTGTTTTTATATTTTCTTCAGTACAGGTAAATTGATTACAGTAACTTACCTCTTTGATGTAATGTTTTTGCAGGACCTTGAAATCTTCTTTGGATAATCTGATATTTGGATAATTGAGATTCGGACAATTGAGGTTCCTCTGTATTGCCCTACCAAGAATGCCCATAATCCATGAATGATTTTTTTTTGAAAACCCTACATTAAATATGCGTGCAAAACAAAACAGTCATAATGTAAAGTCAACATCTTTTCATCTTTATTCCACTTTGCTTCTCTAAATCACATGCAATTTACATGTTGAGAGTATGATGCTGGAAAAGCACAGCAGATCAGGCAGCATCCGAAGAGCATAAGTGCCCGAAACATTGATTTTCCTGCTCCTCGGATGCTGCCTGACCTGCTGTGCTTTTCCAGCACCACACTCTCAACTCTGAGCTCCAGCATCTGCAGTCCTCAATTTCTCCCTGCAGTTTACATGTGACAGCCACACTTTTCCATTTGCCTTCACTATTAGTGAGTTTTGAGAAGATTTGTAACTCAGGTTGGGGTTTTGGATGTAGGTTTGCTCGCCAAGCTGGAAGGTTCATTTTCAGACATTTCATCACCATAACAAGGTAACATCTTCAGTGAGCCTCTGGATGAAACACTGATGGTGTAGCCCACTTTCTATTTATATGTTTGGATTTCCTTGGGTTGGTGATGTCATTTCCTGTTCTTTTTTCTCAGCCAGTGGTAAATGGGATCCAAGTCAGTGTGTTTGTTGATAGAGTTCTGGTTGGAATGTCATACTTTTAGGAATTCTCGTGCTCAAGGAAATCTAGATAATTCCAAGGGGAGGAGTAAGACTAGTTGAGAACTTCACAGCATCATCTGTCTCACAGCAACAGGAAGGGCTACAGCTTTGCTCCAATCTAACTAAGCATGGCAGACCACCCCAGCAGCAGCCAAAGTATCTGTGGTGTAGCCAGAACGTCATACTTGAACATCCAGAAGCCATAGCCACAAACATCTCAAGGCTCCTGACAGAAGGAACAGTAGTCTCCTACTAACTCTACAGCGGCAATGAGGGAATACCTTTTAGGAATAGTGGAGTTAGAGTATCTTTTCCTTAAAGATTGATTATTTAACGTGAAAAATAAGATGAGGCATTTATTGCAGGTGTTGTGAGTGTGGTGCTGGAAAAGCACAGCCGGTCAGGCAGGATTCGAGGAGCAGGAGAATCGACGTTTTGGGCATAAGCCCTTCATCATGAAATCTCAATTTTCCTGCTCCATAGATGCTGCCTGAGCAGCACCACGCTCTTCGACCCTGATCTCCAGCATCTGCAGTCCTCACTTTCTCCCATTTATTGCAGTTGGTACTAAATTAATCATTGTTTTTGGCACTTTGTACTATGGCTTCTGCATTAGCATTACTTGAATGTTGTTGACATACAAGTTGCCTAAATGGTTTCTATGTTCTCCAATGAAGAAGAAAATAATGAGCTCTTATGCAGAGGGATTGTGTCTGAATTCCCAAAACAGGATTGTTTGATTTCAGAGGGATGTTAGAACTATCCCTGGCATAGCTGGCTGCAAGGTATTGACTTGATCATTCCTACCTGTTGTGCTTCATCTCCTCCTTCCTGGTATTCATCATCCAATGGCTGGTACTCTGCCTCCTCTAAGTACAAACCTTGCTGCAATGCAGTCTTGCCAGTATGCTGCCAACCAATGACAATGCAAGATATTCTATCTAAGGCATATTGCAAGTTTCACTGTGAGCACTACATCTAAACTTTTGCTGCAACTTTTCTATTGTGGGCATTATGACGTTGCTGGCTGTGCCCTGGCTTCATTAGTACCTGTACAATCTGAAAGGAGTATTTGTGTGAAGGTGACATCAACCATGTCTATAAGAAATTTTCTGTTTCCTCAGAGCTATCCCGTTAAGTTACCGACACAGTCAGGCAGTAGGCAGGGTGCCAGAGTACACAAAAATCATTTCAGGTCACTTTATACCTTGATCTCCATGAGAATGTTCCTGTGATGCCAATCATTCGCCCGCTGCTTACAAGACAAGTTAGTTACTGCTGCAAAACCAGAGCTCTGTCCTATTGAAAGTGGGAAAGATGATGCATTGCTCAGCCCTGGCAAAGAAGGCAGCTGTCATCTACTTAATGTAACCACGGACAGCCTGGAAGATGCATTGAATTTCTTTGTAGCAGACATAAAGAATCTGGTGGAGTAATAAATTTCATACAGTAGTGACTTCTGAGCGGGAGTGTGAACTTGTGCGATGTGAGTGAAAAGCTTCCCTTTCTAGTCTTTCAGAAGCCCTCACAAGTTCACACTGCTAGGTTCTGTTGGCAGGTTCGAGTCAGGGAAGGGCATCTGTAATTAGGTTTAAACTCCTAGAATGTTGTAGAATTGAATAAGTCTCAAGTAAGTAAATCAAACAACCACAAATATAAGATTTTACAGGGACCATACACCAGTTTCCAATACAATTGGAAATTTAAGTTCCAAATTAATTTGTGAGAACCTTTTGCATGTAACATAAAATATATTACTGTAGAATTTCCAATTTGGTTCTTTTATTTCTGTTTAAAACAAATAATGTAAGCCAATCGTTGTATCATTGTCCATTGAGCCTTGTGGTATTGCATGTACATTTGTCATCAGGTTTTTCTCCAGTATCCATAGACTGCTATCTTTTCCCCACATTCCTCATCTCTGATGTTGTCATGCTGGAAAAAAAAGAATTCTGGGTAATCCAAGATGGGGGATGGGAAAAATTTCTGGTTGTAAGAGCTGCTCCTTTTTTTTGAGGTATTTTAGGTGCTGGAGATGATTTCCTCAATTCCAGAAGCTGCAATTACTGTGTTATATGCTGATGCATTGTTTTGGAACTTTGGAAAAATAAGTCAAAACAACAGCAGTTTTAAAAGGGAGAAAAGCAGACAAAAGAAGCACATGGTGAGGACAGTGCAGGAGAAAGGGAGAGAGAGAGAGAGCCTGCATAGTTCCTGCCATTGCTGTTTTTGAATTCATGTGTCGCTGGACATAGGAGTTCATCTGGGAAAATTAACAAACAGTGAATTCCACAACTAATCTTGGAGGAACCAGTTTGGGCAAAGTTCACAACACAGAATCAGATAAGTTAATTTTGTTTTAAGTATGTCCAAGGGAAAGGCTGTATTAGTGAGTGCAGTGGGTTCTTTCTTGATTATATGTTTTTAGAGAGAAGTTTCTTGATTAAACTTAAAATATAAGCCATAACTATTAATTTAACCTGGTGCAGTGTTTTGTAGAGGAATAAGATGGTGTTGTTTTCTGGGTCTGTAGATTGTGAAGGAGCAAAAATGGCCTTTGCAGTGATATGTACGTCTTGTCAGATGTGGGAGTTTAAAGAGAGTTTAAGGGTTACTGCGGATTATATCTGCCATACATGCTGCTGGATGTGAATCTTATCAGATCGAGTGGATCGGTTGGAAAGACCATTAGAAACTATGAGGAGTTTGCAACAGCAACAGTATGTGATGGATGGCAGTTGTAGGAAGGGGGGAAAGTCTCAGATACAGTCACACAGATGGATTAACTCCAGGAAGGATAAGAGAGGTAGTCACCTAGGGCAGAAGTCTTTTGTGGATATACCATTTCAAACAGGTATGCTGTTTTGGAAAATGTAGGGGATGATGGATTCTCAGGGGAATGTAGCATGAACAGCTAAGTTTCTGGTATTGAGACTGGCTCTAATGCAATGAGGGATATGACGGCTTCCAAGAGATCAATTCTGTCAGTGGATTCTGTAGTCCGAGGTACAGACAGACATTTCTGTGGCCAGCAAAGAAAAAGCAGAATGGTGTGTTGTTTCCCTGGTTCCAGAATCAAGGATGCCTCAGAGAGGGTGCAGAATGTTCTCACAGGGGAGAGGGGTCAGCGAGAGGCCATTGTCCACATTGGAACCAACGATATAGGAAGGGAAAAGGTTGAAATTCTGAAGGGAGATTACAGAGAGTTAAGCAGAAATTTAAAAAAGAGGTCCTCAAGGGTAGTAATATCTGGATTACTCCCAGTGCTCAGAGCGAGTGAGGGCGGGAGTAGGAGGATAGAGCAGATGAATGCATGGCTGAGGAGCTGGTGTATGGGAGAAGGATTCACATTTTTGGATCATTGAAATTCCTTTTGGGGTAGAAGTGACCTGTATAAGAAGGAGGGATTGCACCTAAATTGGAATGGGACTAATATACGGCAGGGAAATTTGCCAGAACTGCTCGGGAGGATTTAAACTAGTAAGGTGGGGGGGGGAGGGGGGGGGGGTTGAGACCCAGGGAGATAGTGAGGAAAGAGATCAATCTGAGACTGGTACAGTTGAGAATACAAGTGAGTCAAACAGTCAGGGCAGGCAGGGACAAAGTAGGACTAATAAATTAAACTGCATTTATTTCAATGCAAGGGGCCGAACAGGGAAGGCACATGAACTCAGGGCATGGTTAGGAGCATGGGACTGGGATATCATAGCAATTACAAGGCTCAGGGATGGGCAGGATTGGCAGCTTAATGATCCAGGATACAAATGCTACAGGAAGGATAGAAAGGGGGGCAAGCAAGGAGGGGGAGTGGCATTTTTGATAAGGGATAGCATTACAGCTGTGCTGAGGGAGGATATTCCTGGAAATACATCCAGGGAAGTTATTTGGGTGGAACTGAGAAATAAGAAAGGGATGAGCACCTTATTGGGATTGTACTATAGACCCCCTAATAGTCAGAGGAAAATTGAGAAACAAACTTGTAAGGAGATCTCAGCTATCTATAAGAATAATAGGGTAGTTAGGGGGATTTTAACTTTCCAAACATCGACTGGGACTGCCATAGTGTTAAAGGTTTAGATGGAGAGGAATTTCTTAAGTGTGTACAAGACAATTTTCTTGTGGATGTCCTTACTAGAGAAGGTGCAACACTTGACCTACTCTTAGGAAGTAAGGCAGGGCAGATGACTGAGGTGTCAATGGGGGAGCACTGTGGGCCAGCGACCATAATTCTATTTGTTTTAAAATAGTGATGGAAAAGGATAGACCAGAACTAAATGTTGAAGTTCTAAATTGGAGAAAGGCCAATTTTGACGATATTAGGCAAGAACTTTTGAATTCTGATTGGAAGCAGACGTTCGCAGGTAAAGGGAGGGCTGGAAAATGGGAAGTCTTCAGAAATGAGATAACAAGAATCCAGAGACAGTGTATTCCTGAAAGGGTGAAGGGGAAGGCTGGTAGGTATAGGGAATGCAGGATGACTAAGGAAATTGAGGGTTTGGTTATGAAAAAGAAGGAAGCACATGTCAGGTATAGACAGGATAGATCGAGTGAATCCTTAGAATATAAAGGAAGTAGGAATATACTTAAGAGGGAAATTAGGAGGGCAAAAAAGGGACATGAGATAGCTTTGGCAAATAGAATTATGGAGAATCCAAAGGGTTTTTACAAATGTATTAAGGACAAAAGGGTAACTAGGGAGAGAATAGGGCCCCTCAATGATCAGCAAGGTGGCCTTTATGTGGAGCCACAGAAAATGGGGAAGATACTAAATGAATATTTTGCATCAGTATTTATTGTGGAAAAGGATATGGAAGATATAGACTGTAGGAAAATAGATGGTGACATCTTGCAAAATGTCCAGATTACAGAGGAGGAAGTGCTGGATGTCTTGAAATGGTTAAAGGTGGATAAATCCCCAGGACCTGATCAGGTGTACCCGAGAAGTCTGTGGGAAGCTAGAGAAGTGATTGCTGGGCCTCTTGTTGAGATATTTGTATCATCGATAGTCACAGGTGAGGTGCCGGAAGACTGAAGGTTGGCAAACGTGGTCCCACTGTTTAAAAAGGGTGGTAAAGACAAGCCAGGGAACTATAGATCGGTGAGCCTGACCTTGGTGGTGGGCAAATTGTTGGAAGGAATCCTGAGGGATAGGATGTACATGTTTTTGGAAAGTCAAAGACTGATTCGGGATAGTCAACTTGGCTTTGTGCATGGGAAATCACGTCTCACAAACTTGATTGAGTATTTTGAAGAAGTAACATAGAAGATTGATGAGGGCAGAGTAGTAGATGTGATCTATGGACTTCAGTAAGGCATTCGACAAGGGTCTCCATAGGAGACTGATTAGCAAGGTTAGATCTCACGGAATACAGAAAGAACTAGCCATTTCGTTACAGAACTGGCTCAAAGGTAGAAGACAGAGGGTGGTGGTGGAGGGTTGTTTTTCAGACTGGAGGCCTGTGACAAGTAGAGTGCCACAAGGATCGGTGCTGGGTCCTCTACTTTTTGTCATTTACATAAATGATTTGGATGCGAGCATAAGAGGTACAGTTAGTAAGTTTGCAGATGACATCAAAATTGGAGGTGTAGTAGACAGCGAAGAGGGTTACCTCAGATTACAACCAGATGGGCCAATGGGCTGAGAAGTGGCAGATGGAGTTTAATTCAGATAAATACGAGGTGCGACGTTTTGGGAAAGCAAATCTTACCAGGACTTATGCACTTAGTGGTAAGGTCCTAGGGAGTGTTTCTGAACAAAGAGACCTTGGAGTGCAGGTTCATAGCTCCTTGAAAGTGGAGTTGCAGGTAGATAGGATAGTGAAGAAGGTGTTTGGTATGCTTTCCTTTATTGGTCAGAGTATTGAATACCGAAGTTGGGAGGTCATGTTGTGACTAAACAGGACATTGGTTAGGCCACTGTTGGGATATTACAGGCAATTCTGGTCTCATTCCTATCGGAAAGATGTTGTGAAACTTGAAAGGGTTCAGAAAAGATTTACAAGGATGTTGCCAGGGTTGGAGGATTTCAGCTATAGGGAGAGGCTGAACAAACTGGGGCTGTTTTCCCTAGAGTGTCGGATGCTGAGGGGTGACCTTATAGAGGTTTACAAAATTATGAGGGGCATGGAATGTATAAATAGACAAATTCTTTTCCCTCGGGCTGGGGAGTCCAGAACTAGAGGGCATAGTTTTGGGGTGAGAGGGGAAAGATATAAGAGACCTAAAGGGCAATTTTTTCACGCAGAGTGTGGTACGTATATGGAGTAAGCTGCCAGAGGATGTGGTGGAGGCTGGTACAATTGCAACATTTAAGAGGCATTTGGATGGGTATATGAATAGGAAGGTTTTGGAGGGATATGGGCCGGGTGCTGGTAGGTGGGACTAGATTGGGTTGGGATATGTGGTCGGCATGGACAGATTGAACCAAAGGGTCTGTTTCCATGCTGTACATCTCTGACTCTATGACTATAAAATGTGTGTAAATTTCCTTTCCTCTTTATAAGACAATTGAAGAACATTGTTGGTATCATTGCTGTCACTAGAAGAGAGCTTTCCTATATAACTTGTCAGCTTTTGTGGATGCATTTGAAAATTGGAAGCTTTTCTGTTGCCTCCTGTTAGTTTGGTAGTTTACTCGACTGAAACTAAATTCTCAGTAACCTTGGAGAAAGAGTTGAAAAATGCAGATTGAGTAGAATCGAGCCCATGGGAGGAAATATGCAGCATTGAAACAGGAGGTTAGGAATGTGAAGTTGTGTAGCTGTAACAGAAGAAAATCACAATAACTCGACTGTTTTTATAGTTTATGTCTGATGAATAACTATGTGTAAAAACAAACTCTTTATAGTTTATTTTGTAACTGCAGATTCTTGTAGATCTGCATGAACACAATAATATCTATTTTTCCAGCCTGATGTTTAAAAAACAAATCAAGATCTGTTCAATCTGTCCAATTGAATTGGATAAGTCTCTTTTTTTATATACCCAATATGTGTATATATTTTATATTGAGCACTGCTGCAGTGAAAAAGGAAGGCTTCACTTTTTGACAAGTTTTGTTCTACTAAGGGATGACCTTTAAACTCCGAGATGGTTGCTTTAGAAAAAGGTCTGCATTGCAGCTAGCACTTAGCACTTGACACCTCTTACTGAATGTGAGGGTAAACCTGTGAGACAAGTGCTGTGAGAAAGACTTTCTCAGAACCATCTGATTTCATCTGTAAGAGGTCTCTAAAAATAAATGTTGTCTGTGTTAACTTTTTGTAATGCTTCACGCTTAAATTCTTAAATAAATAGCCATCACAGCAGACATTACTGTTGTTGTATATTTCACAGTTACTTGCTTTCATAGAAGTAGTTTATTTTTGCTACGCCATTGATGTAGATGTATAAATTTGAATATTTAAAAGGTACTAAATTCATTTTAGAAAGTACAGCTGCTAAAATAACACTTCTGCACTGTTTGGCACAGGAAGTATTTTGTCAAAAACTTGTTGAATTCATGCTTTTTACTAGCTATTTTTCATTGAAAGTTTTTTTTACATATTGTTAGTTAAGGCTATGCAATATGTGTATACAGTAGATAAAAACAGAGATACTTAGATAATAGTTCTAATCTCTCAGATTAAACGTCAAATTCAGGAGCAATGTCTCTTTTCTTTCGTCACATCATTTCAGTCCACAACTACATTCCATTTATCTTGCTTTTCTAAGAATATGCAAACATTGTTGTAATTCTCTGTCAAAAACATGCATAACTTTTTTGTTAATAAATATGTTACAGTTTTAGAGGTGTAATTCCAATTTTGGGATCAAAATTGCAGCAGTAAACTACACGGTTTCCTTTTTTTTAAGATTTGTTCTAACTATCTAATTGATCGTGTTTTTCAGTACATTATTGTTATTTTTCATTATTAAAGTTTTGTAGCGGAAAATGAAATAAATGTTATTGAAATATCTTGAAGTATAGGGCATTAAACGATTAGAGGTATGTTACTTTAAGAAGTTCAGAACACCTAAAACAACTGACATTTCAGAAGGTTACACATTTTTGTTTTCAGGGGAGTCAGAATATAAAATTGAACTGTAAAAAGAGTGGGTAGGTTTACTCAACTGGAGACGTGGTGTCTGCAAATCTTGCAAGTAATGGTTATCAAGAAGAAGTTAGACCTATATAAGGTTAACAGCATTCAGTAAATCTTTTAAGGACAGCCTGTAACTGGCTACATTGTGATGGAGGTAATTGGAGGTTAAAAAGCTTCTCTGGTTTTTGATTATTTGGGTGGGAGTTTACCGGGAGAAGTTAGCTGCACTTTGAAGCTGGGAGAGTTTTGAAGCAGAAAGAGTTCACTCTGGGCAGCACAAATACTCTAGTTAGAAGACTCTAGGCAGTTAGGACTTAAGAGAAGACCCAGAGAATGGTGGCTCCTTGCTATGGAAGCAGATTAAGCCAATAAAAAAATGCCCTGCGATCCACTGATTTTTCTGTGCAGCTGAGAGTGAGATGAAGGAAGCCGAGAAAAGTATTTGCTGATGCACCCAAGAAGAATTGCAACTGAGCAAAATTTAGTGGTAGTTTAATGAAGCCAGCTGTTTGATGAAAGCTAAATTCGTACTAGCATTTAGACACTTAGGAGCGGTGTCAGAAGTTCTGGGGAATTTGGTCCTAACTCTGACAAAATAGTCAGTCATTGAGCTACTTAAGTTTTTAAATGCTTTGACAGCATTCCATGGCAAAACTCATCAAAAAAATGAAGAATTTACATCTTTTATAAAGGAGTCATAGAGTTATAGAGATGTACAGCTTGGAAACAGACCCTTCGGTCCTACCCGTCCATGCCGACCAGATATCCCAACCCAGTCTAGTCCCACCTGCCAGCACCCGTCCCATATCCCTCCAAACCCTTCCTACTCATATACCCATCCAAATGCCTCTTAAATGTTGAAATTGTACCAGCCTCCACCACATTCTCTGGCAGCTCATTCTCTACCCGTACCACCCTCTTTGTGAAAACATTGCCCCTTAGATCTCTTTTATATCTTTCCTTGCTCACCCTAAACCTATGTCCTCTAGTTCTGGACTCCCCAACCCCAGGGAAAAAACTTTGTTTATTTACCCTCTCCATGCCCCTCATAATTTTGTAAACCTCTATAAGGTCACTCCTCAGCCTCCAACGCTCTAGGGAAAACAGCCCCAGCCTGTTCAGCCTCTCCCTATAGCTCAAATCCTCCAACGCTGGCAACATCCTTGTAAATCTTTTCTGAACCTTTTCAAGTTTCACAACATCCTTCCAATAGGAATGAGACCAGAATTGCCTGCAATATTCCAATAGTGGCCTAACCAATGTCCTGTACAGACGCAACATGACCTCCCAACTCCTGTATTCAATACTTTGACCAATGAAAGAAAGCATATCAAACACCTTCTTCACTATCTTATCTACCTGCGACTCCACTTTCAAGGAGCTATGAACCTGCACTCCAAGTTCTCTTTGTTCAGCAACACCCCCTAAGACCTTACCATTAATTGTATAAGTTCTGCTAAGATTTTTAGATTAGATTAGATTAGATTAGATTACTTACAGTGTGGAAACAGGCCCTTCGGCCCAACAAGTCCACACCGACCTGCTGAAGCGCAACCCACCCATACCCCTAACCTAACACTACGGGCAATTTAGCATGGCCAATTCACCTGACCCGCACATCTTTGGACTGTGAGAGGAAACTGGAGCACCTGGAGGAAACCCACGCAGACACGGGGAGAACGTGCAAACTCCACACAGTCTGTCGCCTGAGTCGGGAATTGAACCCGGGTCTCAGGCGCTGTGAGGCAGCAGTGCTAACCATTGTGCCACCGTGCCGCCCACTTTGCTTTCCCAAAATGCAGGATCTCGCATTTATCTGAATTACACTCCATGTTTTAATAAGATTTAATTACACACAGTGTTCCTAATATCTGGGCAGGATATATCTTCACTATATTGACCTGTTAAAGTGCATTCTGTGTGCAACTTTCAACCGCATTGTCTTTAATCTCCTGTTAATCCCGAATGTTAGAGTCTAAATTAGTGCACATGCCTTAGAATGATTATCTTACCTGTTCAGCATACCTCTTTAATCATTGTTATTTAGGTTTGCTTTGTTCGATTCTGTGTAATAAAGGTTTTTTTCTTTAGCATTTCATATTAACCCTGGAATTATACTGCTTATTTTCTTATCCTTGACTCAACCACAAATTCTACTCTTTAAAAGATTTTACTGTATCAAGACAGGTTGCAACAAAAATCGAGCTTGTCCACTATTCTCATGACTTAGATCACAAGAGGTTTACAATGTGATTTGACCAATCAAATGGATAACGGCCTTCCCCATGCTATTCTGTCTGAATGCCATTGATTGCATACATTCCTTCATGAAATGAGGAGACCTACAACTCGAATGTTTAAAACAAATCTATTGTATAGATCAGTCTCAATTGTGAAATCGTGTTAAAATCCTGTCACTGGCGAGAGATAATATTATTTTGATTGCCTATTTATGTGTGGCATGGTGCTTCAGTAGCTCACACTGTTGGCTCGCAGCACTAGGGACCTGATTCAATTCCACTGTTGGACGACTGTCTGTCTGGAATTTGCACATTCTCCCCGTGTCCAAGTGAGTTTCCTCCAGTTACTCTGGTTTCCTCACACAGTCCAACAATGTGCAGGTTAGGTGATTTGACCATGCTAAGTTGTCCAGGGAGGTGCAGGCTAAGTGGAATAGTCATGGAAAAGGCAGGGTTATGGGGATAGGGTAGGGTCATGAGTCTGGGTGGGATGTTCGTTGGAGGGTTGGTATGGACTTGATGTGCCGAATGGCCTGCTTCCACACTAGGGATTCTATGAATCTCTTTCTAACTGATACTTTGCATCGGTCTGATATTGAGCATACCTTGAATTCTCAGTGTGACTTACTACAGGCAGCAAATGTTGGGCAGTGGAGAACATTGTGTGGATTGTGTTAAGGTGGAGCCAGTATTTCCTGCAGGATGAATGGAGATGATTTACAGCCAGTGGTACTGGTGAAAGCACTTCTGTAGTTTGAAAACTGTTACAAGGTCCCTCTAGTCTCTGGAAATAAATATAAATATTCAGATGAGTGGTTGAGTGACTTTACAGATTATGATAACTTTAATTGACATTAATTTCTGTGCCATGGTATAACTGCAGTAAATGCTGTATTATGTTTTATCTTGGTCAGTTTAGTCCCTTACTTATCAGCAATTTTACCACGGTCAGAGTGTGTTACCTTTCACTGACCTTAGTGCAGCTACAGGTAGGCAAGCACAAAACAGAATGTAAGGTCAGTATTAACTTTGCCCTTTCTCTGAGTCTTAACATTATTTCCTTATCACAACCAGTCAGATACAGAAAAATTGAATGTAATCCAGTATCATTATGTTTATCGGTACAGCACAGGTACAGTAATAACATGAGTTAGCGCTAGTGGTTACATGATTGTTGGTTAATGCCACTCTCAAAATGTAACTCCTAATGGAGTCGAGCATTTAGTTCCAACATCACATTTTGGTTGCAATGTTTGACAGTGCACAATTTATGTTTGTAATGCTGAGACAATAGAAACCTCTCACAGTTGCATCCGTAAAAGTGTAAGTGGATACTGCAGTTTACAGATGCAGAAAGTATTTTATTTCCATTTTATTCAAACAACACTGTATTAATGAGTATAATACCCCCAATCAATTAAATATATTCTAATAAAATGGTTGCAACAAGTGTTATTTCTTATGTAAAGTTTCATATGGAGGTGTTGCATGTGACTTCTAGATCATCTTAGTAGTGAAATGATTAATTGAATATAAATCATTTCTCACTCAGTTGTCTCTCAGTTAGAATTGTCATGCATACCTCTTCATATAATCTTGCTGAAAATCCTCTTAAAAATGTGCGCATGCCTACACGTGTGCGCATATGCACACAGCTGTCAAATAATCTCACGTTCAGTTTTCTGGTTAAATCCCTCTGTTACATACAATGTTGACGTGTACTTTTACACATGACCACAATCCTCCTTCATGCTGTTTTGGACAAGTTTTTATATAGCCCCTCTTAAATATCAGTACTGTCTCATCAGATCATATACATTGGTCTGTCACGTGCATGCCATCTTGCTTTCCCTGATGTATTAAAAATTTAATTCTCACAACACTTTCCTAATCAGCAACAACTTGAGAATTTTCTAAACATTGAGCTTTGTTGTATTATCTCTCTCAGAATCCTTCCCTTAAAATGAAGAAATCTATGTGTTAGTTGATTACACTTCTTCAAAATGAATCTGGAATCATAAAGACAGTAACCATTTTATAAAGTAATATTGTTTTTAAAATTCAAACAGAAAGCCAAAATACCTGCACCAAGAACAAGGAAATATTTTCATTGCATAGGTCACTTTAAGCATGTTTTATTGTCCCCAAATGAAATATACCTGTCACAGTCACATTCAAAACCAAACAGTCTTCTTATCTATCCTGATCAACTCTACTAAAAAAAAAGTAATTGCTATAGCTGTGGATATAATCTTCAAAGCAAATAGCACATGTCTCTGACTATGTACGATGTATTGCATCTTCGAAGTCAGCAAAAGAGGGATTTAAGGTTTGATATTAAAAACTAAATCCATTGTTCCTTAATGTTTGTACTGTTTGGTACAATAGATGTTGTGTCTTTCATTTTTAAATGAAAGTGTGAAAATTGTGAATTTTCGCTGCTGGTAAACATCTTGCAGGTCAACACTGGAGATGTTGATTCTGAAACCTGATGAGGTTTTCTGCAGTCCTGATCATCCTGCAATTGCAGGATATGCAAGTGACTTATGCCATGCTAAATGCAAACTCTGGTGGCGATAATTGACTTCAAAGCTGGATGGTCATTTTATTTTGTTTTTGTCCTTGAATGTTTTAGATTCACTTCTTTAACATCAGTCGTTAAGACAGCAGGGTGGAGCGACTTGTCACCTGCATCACAGATCCACTCTGCAAG